>NC_084890.1:17448148-17590648 GCF_958979055.1 Alnus glutinosa
TCTAAATTAACGAACAATCTCAGCAGTTCTTAGCCTTGACCGGATTCTTCTAGAACTTGAATCAAGGTGACAATTCTAAATGGGCCTCCCCGAATTTGCTTGAGCCCATAACTCTTGGATGAGTCCGTTGAGCACATCCTTGAACTTCTTTGCTTGTGCTCTCGTAACCGGCCCAATTGGTACTTGAACGAGATCCTTCAAAGCGGTGCCTTGATCTCCATCATTTCCCTCCTCTTGAAAAGGATTTGCCCTCAAATCATTACCTACATCAAAAGGACTCAAATCAATAACATTAAAAGTGGTACTGACATTGTACTCACCAGGTAAATCTAGCTTGTAAGCGTTGTCATTGATACGCTAGAGGACTTGAAAAGGGCCATCTCCTCTTGGGAGCAATTTGGAACGCCTTTTCACCGGGAATCTTTCTTTTCTCATATGCAGCCAAACCCAATCTCCGGGTTCAAAAACCAGGTTGCGACGTCCCTTGTTGGCTTGTGTGGCATATTGTTCCGTTCTTCGCTCAATGTTGAGTCTTGCTTTCTCTTGTTCTTCTCCCCACCGAAATCCAACGTTCTTCTTGATCACTTCGGTAAGCGGTGCGGCTAAGCTACTGAAGTCCTTCACGAACTGCCAGTAGAAACTAGTAAGTCCATGAAAACTACGAACATTGCCTACACTTGTGGGGCTCGGCCAATCTTGGATTGCACGTACCTTCTCCTCATCAACCTGTATACCTTGTGCACTAACAACAAATCCCAAAAATACAAGCTTATCGGTGTAAAAAGTGCACTTCTTTAAATTAGCAAACAACTTTTCTTTCCTTAGCACATCTAAAACGGATTTCAAATGTACTACATGATCGTCTATGTTTTTGCTATAAATGAGTATATCATCAAAATAGACAACAACAAATCTGCCTATAAATGCACGCAAAACATGGTTCATAAGTCTCATAAAAGTGCTCGGAGCATTAGTCAAACCAAAAGGCATAACTAACCATTCATACAAACCATATTTTGTTTTAAAGGCAGTTTTCCATTCATCTCCTTCTTTTATCCTAATTTGATGATAACCACTTTTTAAATCAATCTTAGAAAATATGCAAGAACCATGCAGCTCATCTAACATATCATCTAAGCGTGGGATAGGATGACGATACTTTACCGTTATGTTGTTGATGGCTCGGCAATCAACGCACATTTTCCACGTCCCATCCTTCTTAGGTACAAGTAAGACCGGAACCGCACATGGGCTCATACTCTCCCTCACGTGCCCTTTCTCCAACAATTCACTTACCTGCCGTTGAAGCTCCTTTGTCTCCTCGGGATTGCTCCTATAAGCTGGTCGGTTTGGGATGGTTGCACCGGGAACTAAATCAATTTGATGTTCAATCCCTCGGATTGGAGGTAACCCATGTGGTGTTTCCTCGGGGAAGACATCCTCGTACTCCTGCAAAAGAGAAACAATAGAACTAGGCAAAGCAAGGTCAAGTTCGTTATTGTTTAAAAGTGCCTCTTTGTACAAAAGTACAATCATCGGCTGTTTTGAAAACATTGCCCGCTTGATCTCACTCACTTTTGCATAAAAATTCTTTTGTTTTCTCTCTGATTTTCTCTCAAGGGCCGAACTTTGATTTTCTTTCTCTCTCTCATTTTTCTCGGCCTCTCTCTGTTTTTCACTCTTTTTCTTTTGCTCACTCTCTTTCTTTTGATCACTCTCCTTTTGTAATCTCACTTGATCCTCGTATACTTGCTGCGGTGTCAATGGTACAAGAGTGATTGATCGTTGATTAAGTACAAAAGAGTACTTGTTCGTAAAGCCATCATGCTTCACTTGCCTATCGAATTGCCATGGACGCCCTAGCAATAAGTGTCCCGCCTGCATCGGTACTACATCACACAACACTTCATCTTCATATTTACCGATTCGAAATGCAACTAACACTTGCTTGTTCACCCTTATCTCACCACTATCATTTAGCCATTGCAACTTATACGGTCTAAGATGTTTTATCATGGGCAATCCCAATTTCTCCACCATAATTGTGCTTGCAACATTAGTACAACTACCACCATCAATAATCACACTACATACCTTGTCTTTAACGTAGCACCTTGTGTGAAAGATGTTCTCCTGCTGTACTTCATCAACTCCTTTTACTTGCAAGCTCAATGCTTTTCTCGCCACCAATGTCAATGTGTCAGGGGCTAAATACTCCTCATCGGAAACATCCTCCAATGGTGGCATGTTGTCGGTGTCGGAATCTTCATTATCGGTCACAATTTCTCCATTGGCTTGCACACCATGGCTTGCTTGTTTGGACATTGACTTGCTATGTGGCCCCTGCCTTGACATCTAAAACACTTAATATCACGATTCCTAGAGGTTGAGGCTTCGGTTTTACCTTGAGGAACATGGCTGGTGGTCGTGGACTTGGGCTCGGGTTTGGGCATTTGTGACTTGTCCAGCGGCTTGGCATGACTCGATTTCCAAGAGGTAGAACTAGAGTTATGGCCTGCACGTGTCCCACTCCCTCTCTTGAGTTGTTGTTCCACTTTGATAGCCATATGCACCATATCTTCCAATTCCACATAATGCTGCATCTCTACCTTATCATGGATCTCTCGGTTTAAGCCAAGTAAAAATCTAGCCATTGTAGCCTCCCGATCCTCCTCTACATTAGCACGGATCATAGCAATCTCCATCTCCTTGTAGTAGTCCTCTACGCTTAGACTCCCTTGTCTAAGACCTTGTAGCCTTTTGTACAACTCTCGGTAGTAGTAACTTGGAACGAACCGCTTTCTCATCACTACTTTCATCTCCTCCCATGTGTCTATTGGGCGTTCTCTATTCCGCCTCCTATTTATCACAAGTTGATCCCACCAAGTAATAGCATATTCAGAAAATTCAATCACAGCTAATTTTACCTTCTTTGTCTCGGAGTAGTTGTGACAATCAAACACGAACTCCATCTTCTTCTCCCATTCAAGATATGCCTCAGGATCAGATCTACCTTGAAAGGACGGAATCTTCATCTTAATACCACCCAAGTTTGTTATCTTCACGATTCCTAGCTTCTCTAAATCTTCCTCCAGGTCTCCTATTGTTAACAATGGAACCCCCCGATCTTCTTCTTCATCAAAACCAGACCCATAACGCTCTTCATCCTCCTCCCTCGGTGGAACTCTTTCCCTTCTACGAAAATTACGACCGTTTTGTGGTTGCTCCTCACGTCTATTCTCCATTTGATCTATCCGTTCGTGAACCTGCTCCATCTCCATCTTCATCACTCACCTCATCTCACTCATCATGGCCTCCATAAACATTTCCGGATCGGCCAATTTTGTATCACCTTCGACAATGCTCTTACCACTATCGTGAGACATGATTGCTGCAAAACAAAGGTTAGAAAGAAAAAAAGATCCTCACGAATCACTCCCTTACGTGTTTACACTCAAGAAGGTGGATCACTCTCCACTCGTGTTCACTTAAAATAATATGGCTTTTACCCTCTGATGTTCTCACCACTCTTGCCTTTTTCCACTTGATAATTCTCTCTTAGTTCTTTTGAAACTAAACAAACAACTCAAAATTTCCAGCAACAATTCACCCAGAACTACTCAAGGAATTTCAGATTTGAACACAAGGAATATGGAAATTTTCAGATTAGAAATAGAAGGAATATGACAGTTTGGAATTTTGGAAGCACAGAATAATGAATTTTTTTTTTTTTTGGACTTTTTTTTTTATTTTTTTTGTCCGCAACTTTTTTTTTTATTTTTTTTTATTTTTATTTATTTTTTTTCTAGTCACAAGCAGCAATAATAATTGTAATTGCCAAAAACGATTGATCAGATTTCAACAAGCACATGAAACTATACAAAGGACAATTGAAAGCGACATGTAATTCAAAGATGGAAGTTGCAGATATGGAAAGAAAATCCAAATCTTGAAATTATTGATCTGAAAATTAAAGCAAAGATTCGCGTAATCAATTAAGAATGGAATTCAAATCTGAAAATTTCAAATCTGAAAAATTAAAGCAAAGATTCGCGAAAATCACAAATCTGAATTTTGACACCATTTTTTTTTTTTTTTTTTGATGATTAGCAACTGGCTTTTAAGAATAATGAAATAAAATTTCAAAATAGTGATGTGAAGGGATATGCAAACCTGAACTAGAAACTGAGCTCTGATACCAAATGATGTGAACCCCGTCAAGAATAACGAGACCCAACAACGAAAGGGAACCCAAGACCGTTCTAAGGACAGATTCGAATGGAAAAACCTCGACCCGTTGTTTATGACAAACAAGAACTTCGGTATAAGGAAGACACCACAAACGGTGGTGGAAATTCCGTTTGATAAGTCGAGATGAACGCCACGGGAAATCCCGATAAGTTCGAGTAGTTCTTCAAAGAACCAAAGAGAATAAAACCTCACAAGTTTTATGAATCATCAATGTCTCCTCGATTACATGGTAGGTACACCTATTTATACAAGAAAATTACTTGCGGAGAAAGTAGTTCTAATCCTAATAAGTAAACAAATCAATTCCTACCAAGGAAAGAAAATAAATAAAGATCTTAGGTAGGTAAAGAAAATAAGTCTTGCAATCCGATCCTTCTAAATTAACGAACAATCTCAGCAGTTCTTAGCCTTGACCGGATTCTTCTAGAACTTGAATCAAGGTGACAATTCTTTGTTGCCCACGTGGATCATGCTCAATGGGCCTCCCCGAATTTGCTTGAGCCCATAACTCTTGGATGAGTCCGTTGAGCACATCCTTGAACTTCTTTGCTCATGCTCTCGTAACCGGCCCAATTGGTACTTGAACGAGATCCTTCAAAGCGGTGCCTTGATCTCCATCACTTATAGTGGGCATGTAGGGCTGAAAAGGTTATAAATAGCCTGCACTCATTGTAATGAGGTATCATTGAATGAAAATAAAAGAAAACGTGAGGTTTGTTTCCTCTATTGGTTCTTCAGAGAACTTGTGAACTTATAAAGGATTTCTTCCTTATGGCATTCAAATTCTATACCTTCGGTTCGTGATTAAATTATAATCATTGGGTCGGGGTTTGTTACTTTATGCATTCGGTTCGCGTTTCATTTATAAACTTTGGGTTGCGGTTTTCTATCAAAAATATGAATTTTAGCTTTCTTGGGGCAAATGTTTCAATATTGTTTTGTTGGGTCTCAAAGCGTGTCAGTTGAGGTTCGCATCATTGAGATTCCCACAGTTAGCCCGAATATGCCCAAAGCCTAAGCACTTAAAATATCTGGGACCTCTTAGATCCTTCTTCTCAGCTTCTTCTAGCTCAGATTCTCTGGGGGCCTTCTTCAGCCTTTCAATGAACTTCTCTTGAATTTATCATTCTTCATTAGTCTCCTGAAGTTCTTGGCCAACATTGCCATTGCATCTTCTTCATTATCAAAGTCTTCCTCATATGAGACTTTGGCCTTCTTTTTAGATGCCTTGAGGGCAATTACTTTTGCCTTCTTGACTGGAGGCAGGGAATACTCATAAGTTTGAAGATATCCTACTAACTCTTCAATCTTCATCGACTCTAGGTCCTTACTTTCTTCAATATATGTATCTTTGATCCTGAAACGTTCTGGTAAAGACCTTAGAATCTTTCGGATGAGTTTTATATTAGAGACCATTTTCCCAAGACTCACCATTGAGTTCCTTAGGTCGTTGATTCTTGTATAAAACTCACCGAATGTCTCATCCTCTAGCATCTTAATTTCTTCAAATCTAGAAATCAACATTTTCAGCTTGGCAGATTTAACAAGTTTGGTGCATTCATAAGTTGTTTCTAAGATTTGCCATGCTTCTTGAGCGGATTTACAGTTTGAAATTCTTGGGAATTCAGACGGTGAAAGTGCTTGACATAGAGCATGGAGGGCTTTATCATTGGAAAGTCACGCGCTAGTTTGAGCAACTGTGAGTTTGTCAGTTGTATCCCTTGGTTTAATCCAACTAGATTCAACAATCTTCCAAACATCAATAAATTTTAAAAAGAAGTGCATACGAGCTTCTCAATAGCCATAATTTGTGTCATCAAAGGCAAGAACAAAATTAAGAGTTTGAGACATGGTAGAAAAAATAGAGATCACGCTTAAGAATTTAATCTAACAGAGTGTACCAAGCTCTGATACCAATTGAAAAATAAAAGATTTCTAATTTACAGTGTGTGTGTGTGTGTGTGGAAACTCAATTAAAAGAAAAACCACTCTAGGGCAGCCGAACCCAGGAACTCCACTATTCAGAAGATAAAGCTAGTAACAAAGCAATAACACTCATATACCCCGATGCAGCGATCGTACCTTGCACTTTTGACACGTAACCCAACATGAACGCTTCCCAACCAGGTCTCCTACCTGAAAGGGTCTTCAATGAATTTCTTTAGCTTAAGACTCTTCCCTAAGCTAGACTTCATACAAACAAGAACCACACATCGGGCAACACTTAGAGATCTAGCAAATCTTCACAATTTCTACCTACACACCATCTCTAAGTTCTAGAGAATTCAATATCGAATTTTGTAAATAATACATGCTTAAAGGTCTCTATTTATAGGCTTAGAAGACCTAAATCGCCATTGATTTGGATTTCTCTAGGCGGCGTTCGGACGGAGGCATAGAGCATCCGGACGGTGAACTGTGCAACCACTTTTCCATAATGCGTTTTACGCGATTCCATAATAAGGCTGTGTCTGGACGGTGTTGCCCTAGGGTCCGGACGGTTACAAGCTGTCTTTCCCGATCCATGTCTGTAAAGGAATTTGGATTCTTCTCGAACACTAAAGAGCGTCCGGCGGATGCACGCTGAGTTGTCAGAATCTTCTTGACACAGGAGGGCGTCCGAACGCTTCACTGGGCCGTCTGGGCGGGAATAAGGGATCTGGCTTTTTGCTGAGCTGGAAACTTCGCAGAATCTTCCTGGAACTCTGAAATTGCCTTCTTGAAGCTTATGACACTGAAACTTGTCATAATAAGACTCTTTCCATATTAGAGAAATAAACTTTGAATATATGAAGACTTCTGAAATAATACGGTATCCCTGTTAAGACAGCATCATTACATGATAGTGATTTGGTCAACATAATGAAGCTAATAAAACTAACAATATCTATTCTGCATACATAACCATCTTGTGAAATGAAAGGTTATAATGATATTTTAATGCATGTGTCTTACATCTTATATCAAAGATATTTTAATGCACTAAGTCTTGAACTTACGATTGTGTCTTTCCACCTATGAAATATGCATTGTTTTATAGATAGTTTATTTGATGGCGATTCCAGAGCAGCATATGATCCATCTAGAGGGAGTACTCTGGATTATCTTTGAGCAGCATATGATCCCATTTGGCTAGCACGGATGTGGAGGGGAGATAGCGAATCCTACCTAGATATGATAGATAATATCTTTATGCTTTATCTTTAAGTGTAGGACTCCTAAATTGACCAAACCCGACCTTATATATCTATACTAAAAGATGTAAGACTTACTATCTTCTTAATTCTTTTCTTGACCTCTTAATCACATGTAGACACAATCTATCAAACTTGCGCTCTGCCCCCAATCTACCAAAATCTTTGAAAAGACCTATTTTGGCAAAATCTCCCCATAATACCCCTATCATGTTTCATTTTTCAATTAAAAAATAATTAAAAAATGTAAAAAAATTTTAATTTTTTTTTCCATTTAATTTAATTTTTTTTTTTATTTTTTATTTTTAAAATATTGCGATCAACCGGAGGACGTATTGCTTCTTTCCAACATCGTCGTTAGCCACGATGCATGCCTACAGCTTGGCGAACTCATCCTCGCCTCTCCAAACGCGGATATGGCTAATTTCCTATCGTTCGACGTCTATGATATTGATCTTTCGAAGGTTATAAATGATTCTAATCTGAATTTTGTTTTGTTATAAACGACGAGCAAGTTTATTATCATTGTTGTGAAAGACCTCGATTGGTTTCTGACGGAGAAATAGACGGTGACCGGAGGGGTGTTGGGAAGATCGAGTTGCGGTTGGGAAATAACGCTACCCCAAACATCCATCTTCTTCTTCTTCTTTTATTTATTTATTTATTTATTTTAAATTTTAAATAAATAAATAAAATTAAGAAATAAAATTTTAGTTTATTTATTTTATTATTTTTTGACTTTTTTTTAATTGAAAAATGACACGTGGTGGGGGTAAAATTGAAATATTTCGCTAAAAGGGATATTTTTCAAAAGTTTTGGTAGTTTGAGGGGTCAGAGTACAAGTTTTAGTAGTTTGAAGGGCTATCCAGGAAAAGAATAGTAATTTAAGAGCTTAATTATATTTTTTCCTTAATAGAAAGAACACAAAAAGGACATAGAAAGACTTCCGGCGTTAATTAGAGTTTCAAAGGAAATTTTGCGGAATAAGAGGGGGAAAAGTCCAAACAGCTGGCTAAGGCAAAAAGTGGTTGCCAATCACATTCTCTCCCGTTACCTTACCTACCTCATTGGATAGCATGCCTTGCCATCCACATGGCCTCAACAAACCGAAGGATTCCAAAACCATTTGCCCCACGCGCGCGCGCGCACACACACGGCACGTATCACTCAAACCCCCCACTTCGTCCTTTTCTTTCTTAATCTTTGATTTCATGGCTTCGGTTGGATATGTAGATTTTAATTGAATTCTTACGGTTTGTTCCGCGGGTTGTTGCGTTCCATCATTGATTTACAGATAGACAAACGCCATTCCCATTCGGTTCCTCTGTCGTTTTCACAAAGACACATCATCCATCGATCGCCCCCATTTGTTTCACCATTGATTCTCTTCATTTGGTCCTCCAGATTTTGATGCGTGGGTTGCTCCTTCAACACGTGGGACATTCATGAATATTCACGCTCGTGGTAAGCTAGCTACCTCGCCTCTCTCTCTCTTTTGCTTATTTTCTATTGGTGCTCTTTGGGTGGTCATGTAATTGTTTGACGAAATTCACTTCGGCTTCTGATCTCATGTTGATTGCTCAGGCCCAGTTCCTCATGGGTTTTATTTCACAATGGAGTTTAAAATGTCCTGGACTACTTTCTAATTACCGGTTTAGCTGTGGCCCGTAATTATTATATATACCCCTATTTGTTTCTTATATTATTTGGAGTTCATCTCTAATGGAAGCTCTGATTCACTTGGGCCGCGAGCTTCAGTACATGGCTGCTGAAGTAATACCCCTCTTTCTCTGTCTCTTTATCAGATCTATGACTGCATTAGTTTTCTATTTTCTGCCGCGTATGTGCTTGACAAGATATGATTCTGCTGACACGAAATTTCTTGATTGTTTTCTGATGATGGGTTGGATGCTTTAAGAATGATTGAGGTTGGGACTTATGGGTATTGTTGTTTTACCTCTTTGCAGCTGAAATCTTACATTTTTTTTGTATATAGTTGTTTAAGATTCAAATTTCATGTTTTATGTTTTGTGCTATCATTTCTGGTATAGGAATAGATGTGAGGAAAATGAAAAGTGGAAGAAAGTAGTAGAAGGTACAGAAGAGGGTAAATAAGTTCTGGTGATCAAACATATCCAGGAAGGAGTACGCCACAATGGCAACGTCAAGAAAAACAGTTTTGGCAATCAAGTCTTACCAAAATCAGGCTCAGGTGCTGGTTAAAAACTACTTATTAGCAGATCGCTTTATCCCATACACTTCCATCCTCGGAGGCATGTTTTTGTGCAAAGTGGTATACTCTGTCTTTCAATTGTTACATGTTCCAATATTTTTAGTTCACTCATTGCCAATGTAACTTATATCTTATGTTCAGTGAAAGGATGAAAATGATTGGCTTCTCTTTCTTTTGTTTGGGTTCGCACGTTTGGTTTTCTGTTCTCCCCTTATTAACATATTCTAAATATTTTTCCACTGAACAGGCCTATGATCTTACCCAATTAATCAGCACCTTTTATTTTAAGAGTTATAATGGTCTTACAAAAATCCAACGAATTGAGTGGAATAATCGGTGAGTGCTTATCCCTTATTGTTCCACATTTTTTTCCTCTTCAAATTGCTACTTATATCATTATTATTAATCTTTGCAGCGGTATTTCCACCCTTCATGCCATTTTTATCACAGTTGTGTCCTTGTACTTCGTGTTCTGGTCAGATCTCTTTTCTGACCAACAGCTTTCTGGCATTGTTACATTTCGAAGCTCGCCTCTGTCAGTTTTTGCATTGGGGGTAAATTTTGATTTATTTGTTTTTAATAAATATTTTTAAAACACATAGTTGTAGTTGCTCTATTTGACTTGATGTTGCAGTTTCTGTTTTTAAATGATTCAGAAAAAGAGACAATAATCTAATGTTAGGTGGCTTGAAAAACAACACATTTCCTTTCTAAATATTGGCCAGAATTTCATTAATGTAATGTTGATACTTAGGAAATTGAATTGTTGATTATTTCCTGTACCTGAGTTATCTATGGTGATACCACGAACTTGGCTTCACATCTTTATAATGAATAAAACAGTGCCTTGACCTTCTAACCTATTATGTAATAAGCACAAGCTGTGACGACCTAGTTCAATGCATTTTTTTTTTTAACCCAATCATCACAATAATCTGTACATATCCATCATCATCTCATCCATGAACATATCATATCAAAGATTTAACACATAGCAGCGGAAACATTAACTTAACAAAACTTATATAACACAAAGTTGACAATACATCTATATCATTAAAGCTTAAACATTGTATCCATTACTTACAAATAATGGTCATATAAAAGTGTCACATGCGACACAAACCATATATATTTACCATAAAGCTCTATGGACATGACCAAAGACATACAAAAAATTGACTAAGCTATGAGTCAAACCCAAAACGTTTGGCATCTCATGACGTCAGTCATAAAAACCTAAATATGTGGCTACTGGATCCTCATACAAATCCTCGGTACCTGTAGCAACAATATCATCTAAGCGATTGTGGAATCACCATGTTCGCCTATGCGGAAGTATGAGTCCACAGGCTCAAACGAGTATAAAAATACTAAGTTTTCACATTGAGCCGACTTTTCACTTTCTACGTGAGTTTACAATAACAGTTACCTTTGGTTTATACTTTATTTTAGAAACGGTTTGTAGCTGATAGAGTAAACATTGTAGTTATGAAAACCTTTGAATGTAATATATCAGCTGAGTGTATATGGGCACGTTCCAAACTCACTCTTGGAAACATACACATACGAACCCATTTAAGTCATAACCTTGTGCATATATACATCATGGCTCTGTTACACATATATACATGTGTCCCACCCTCTGGAGTAGCGTAACCTAGACATATATGTACATCTAAGCATGGAAACATATAGCATTGTAACACAAGCATACAAACATATCTAAGCATGTAGCCATAAAATGTCATAACTCAGCTACACCCACATACATGTGTCCCGCCCTCTTGAGTAGCGTAAGACACAAGCATATAAGCATCTCTAAGCATGGAACCTATGAAAACATCATATGCAACCAGCTGTAATTGTATGCATATGCTTTGTTCCATTCAATCACATATGCATACTGATACATCTAGCATGGAATTCCTAATAAAACATATCATAAAACATCATCAAATAAAACTATGCCATGCATGTTTTCTTATACATCATTCATTTTCATATATTTCCTTATCACTCTGGGAACTTGTTCCTGATAGCTTTTAGAATATCTTTGTGCATATCATACATTCATGAGGGACTAGTCCCTTTAACTGTGAGAGCTTGCTACTCACATCTTTAAGTACTTGTCATTCATAACATCATTAAGTTAATAGCATTGAGGGCTTGTCAAAAGGGATGTGTCCCTTAATGTAATGCTGGGAACTTGTCCCAGTACATTAACCTCTTATGCACATTTATTCATTTGTGTTCATTATCATGCTTCATGCCATAAAACTATTACACTTTTGCTTTTGTGTTCATGCATCCTTCATTAACATTTCATCACTCATAATTTTTTTTTTTGATAAGTAATAAAAACTTTTATTAAAACAAAGCGTAAGGCGCCCCTAAGTACACAAGAAGTATACACAAGAATCACCAAACTAGCCAAAAAAGAAACCTACAAACCCACTAGACCCTAAAACCTTAAGACCCACAAAAGGCACACAACACTACGTCATGTTAGCCTTGCCTTTCCAATGCCTAGAGGGTGCACTTGCATCGCCTAGTTAATAGATGTTTTCAAGTTCAACAACTCATTCCTGCCTTTGGTCTTTTGGCGCGCTATCATTTTTTCTCGATGAAAACTCATTTTCAATGGCATCCAGGATTGCCAAGGACGGATCCTTGCCATGAACACCATCCATCGCCGAATCCAAGGGCATGTTCGGATGTAAAATACCCAAAGGGAAAGGGGATTCTCCATCCTCCCCATTCCAAATCTCGTCACTATGATCCCACACTAAGATCTCACCATCCAGGCCAACGCCTATCGGCCACTTCTGAGACTTTATCAGGCCATTAATCTTCGAATCCTCACCCTTTTCATCATTTGGAGTGCTACAACCACTCAAAAGGGTTGGAATCCCTTCCACCCGAACTTCCTTAGCAACAAGAGAAGATGATGACGCGGTCGACACTTCAGGAGAGAGAAGGGGCTGCACAGACAGACTCGGATTGAGGAACCCCTTCCGAAGGATACCCCTCACTGGAACAGATTGCTTAACAACCTTCAAGGAAGTTGCCACTCCACCAGAATCTAGCAATGGCTACACCGTAGCCACCGAGGATTCCCCGACAGGCAGAGGATCTACCCCCTTCGAGCGTTGTAGAAACTTAGTCTCACTGTCAATATCTATCCTTATTGCCGCCACAGACTCTGCAACTAAACTCTCATCCAAATGCACTACTCTGCCTTCTCTAGCCTTCCATTGAGTATAAGTCACCTAATAAAAGCGAGTTTTGCTTGGTGGAGGTGGGCTGAATCCAGAGCTCAATAGACCCAACACCATTGCTAACTGGTGCAGGAGAAGGCCCCTCAGACCTGATGGAACTTTCTAGTGACGCTGAAGACAGTATCCCTGTGCTGTAGTAAAGAACCCAGTAGCAGCAAACAAAGGATCAGGAGAGGATGTCGGCAAGGGAGGAAAGACAAATCTTGGAGCAACAGGGTTCTCGAACACCTGAGAAGATTGAGCTACGTCCTCCACTGCCGACACCATGAAGGTATCTTTTGCGACCACTGGAGTAGAATCACACCTACCGGCGGAAGTAGACCTCACCTGAGAAGACCCACTCTGGCGGACTTCCAAATCCCCGGTTGTAGAAGAAAACAACGTCATGACCTTTGACGATGAAGAAACAACAACTTCAAGCGATGGTGTGGATCCGGGATCTGAAGAGAGCCTAGGACCCTCAACAAGTCTCGAACCTAGACCAACATCCGTACTCGTGTCACCCTTGACAAAACCAGAGCCCATCATCTCACAAACCGGTTTGGGCTTAGACAAGAATCGGCCCAAGCGAACACCTCTAAAACCCGCAGAGGGTAATTGGTCCAGCCCAAAACCAATCACCTGTCCCACTTCGGCCTTTAACCGATTGAACATCTTTCTCCATGCATACCTTGAAATCTTCTTCTGCGAGCGATTGACGAGAGTGCCCTTCTTCGTTTTCGCCTTCTTCACTTACACCGCCTTCATCACTGACCCAAAGATCCCCACTAAGTCAGCCTCTGCCCTCTTCAGATTCTTCTCCAACTCAGAGCAATCCATCGTCAATCTTGGATTCTCACCTCCATTCGTCCACTCAAAACAATCCGCCGTTGGAAACAAATCAAGATGACCCAAAGGCAGCGTCTTTAACTCACTAGAGACTGCGCTAGAATTGGCTGTTGCACGCACCACTTCCTCAAAGGAGCGCCCAGACAAAGAAGCCTTCGCGCCTACTACCATTTTCTTCCCCTTCGGTGAAATCTCAACAAAATTTGGCAAATGAGATTTGGCTTCAAAAGGCACCAATAACTGACGCAGCTCTCCCACAAACCGTTGCCATCCCCACCCTCCACGACCCTCGGGAAGCCAGATGATACCTTTCCGACCACCCTTTGCATAAACGACCATCTCCAGGTAACGGCCGACGTTATTACCACCCCCATGTACCATCAGCACCTTCTCATCCTCACGGTAAGACTTGAAATCTTCTTTACTCGGAGACTTTTGCACCTCTTCAACCGTATCCATCAGCCAAATGGAGCATTGGACACCCACAAAAACATACCCTACAAAATCCTTCCTCCTTCCTCCAAATGAAAGTCTGCCTTATCAACTCTTACTGAAAAGAAGAATTTTTTTGCTTCCACGGAGAAATGCCTCTCCATATTAACACCACATGGTATCTCTGCGCACAACCTTGCTCCACCACCAGTCAGAGACCAGCACCAGCCTAGCTCAGAATTGAAGAGCCAAAACCAAACCAGAACACAACCAAAAGCAGAGCGGTATGTGAAAACCCACCACCCGAGAAACTCTGCGATCTAATACGTCGTCCTAGCTTCAAAGCGGCAACAGAGAGTGGAACCCTAGCGGGATGCGCCGTCCAGTGATGGGCATGGTACGAGGGTGATGAAGAACTGACTTCCATTTGTATCCAGACCAGCATTTGCTATCGACAAAATACTTGCCCCAGTATGCTTTAACTCTGTTCTAATCTCATCGTTGAACTTTTGTACATATATGGATTCTCCACCCCTTCTTGTCTCTGTGGGATTCCCACCTTCCACCATAAAATCCTTGATGATTCTATGGAATTTAACATTGTCGTAGTAGTTTCTGCGAGAGGGTTAAAGGAAGTTCCTGCAAGTTCTCTGTGCGTGCTTGTAGTATAGTTGTGATTACAGTAAAAGAAAAAGAGTGTGAAAATAAAATAAATTGACTACATTTATTCAGTAGAGTATGACCTAGCTTAGCTCACATTCAGACTTATATAAGCAAAATAGATTATGAACAAAAAAAAAAAAAAAAACTCTCCGTGATATTTTCTTTCACTTTCTATCGCTTTTTGAGCAACCAAACAGAAGAAAGTTCATCACTCATAATTCATCAAACATATCTTGAACATACTTGAAAATATCGAAAGTAATCATTATACATTTGTCAATACAACATACAATTGACTCGATTTCAATTCATATATCGTGCTTTCGAAATCATCGTAAAAAACTATTATTTTGCTCAATGAGTAATATACTCACCATATCCGCTTGATGTTTAAGATGGAACCCCAACTTGATCTTTGCAATGCCTAGCTGCATTTACACATTGTAAATACACTATAGATCACAACTCACAACCCTTTTTTGACTGCAAACAACTCAATGATACTCGAATAATATAAGTATTACCTACCCATGGTAGCTCGTAGAAATTCTAGGGTTTACATTTATTACCCATAAGTTATCAAAGCTAACCCTTAGAAAAACTCTAATTTACATAACTTAAGGCAACTAGAGTTTTAGCTCCTACCTTCCACAATTGGTGAGATCAAAGTTTCGGTCTACGAAACCCCTACCTGGAACCTAATCCAAGACAAGAAGTCCCCAATAAGCAAAAGTCCTAAATAAATCATCAAGGTTAAGCATCACACTTTACAATGTGACTAAACTTGACTAAACTTAGGGTTTATGGATTGACCTCGAAATGATCCGTGAAAACGACGTTCTAGCATCCAGAATCGTGTTCCTGAGGTTTGATTTGGCTCTAGAACATTCTTGGATTCAATACCCAAGCATTGGGTTCAAACCCTAGAGAGAGACGTGGGAAAAACTTGAAAAAAGAGAGATACTTTGGTGAAAAATGGCTGAAAAATCTTGATTCAGCTTATATATGGTGTTCTTAGACCTTCGCTGTTCGAACGGATTAATTTCCTATTCGAACAGCCTTAAAACAAGATGAAAACAAGATATCTGTCTGTCTCTCGTTCGAACGGAAATGGAATGGGAATGAAACGAGACATTTTGGAACACTTTTGGAGCTCACCGTTCAAACAAATTTGTAACGACACTTATTGGAACACATTTTTCAGTTCATTTAGAGTTCTGTTTGAATGAGAATCCTTCAAGTTCGAATGAAACACTAAAAAATAGGTTTCTCTAAAAATGTTTTAAGCAAAACTCCTATTCTATTACTCCCGATTGTTGTTTAATTCATATCAACTATAATAAACCTTTTAATTATGAAGTCCTTTTATGAAGTGTTAAATAGACAAGATGGCAATTCATTTCCTTCGAGGAGTATCTGGCGTGGAAAGGCTCTAGTGAGGGTGGCATTATTTGTATGGACAGCAGCATTAGTAAAATTTTTTACGCATGACAATCTGCAAAAGAGGACTGTCGTGGTAATTGAGTGATTCTGTTTGTGTAAGGAGAGTGGAGAGTCCACTGAACATCTGTTACTTCATTGCGAAGTTGCTCGCAATCTATGGAGTTACATTCTTACTTTATTTGGGTAGAGTGGGTTATGCCGCGAAGGGTGCTGGAAATGTTGACTAGCTAGGGCGATTCGTTTGGGTGTGATCCAGTTAATGAAGTTTGGTGGTTAGTTCCGTTGTGTTTAATGTGGTATCTTTGGCTGGAGCGGAGTGCTTGGCACTTTGAAGATGTAGAGACATCGATGTTGGAGCTACAGAAGCATTTGCTTAACACGTTATATATTTGGATAGCGGCACATCATAGCTTGAGTGTTTTTACATATGCATATTTTTTAAATTTATTTTTTGTTCTTCCCTATTAGAGGTTCTCTTGTATACTCCTTGTGTACTAGTATTGCGCCCCCCTGCGCTCTATTAATGAATTGACATTACTTATCAGAGAAAAAAAAAATAGTCTCCTTCAAAAAATTTCGACCTCGAAATTTACTCTTACATATACAAGCACTCATTTACGTTCTATATCGCAAGCATGCTAAAAACACATTGTAATGCATCTCGAACCTGAGTTTACTCAAACAAATGAAGATATCGATTCCGCATGTTGGATTTGAGTGCCCATGAAGCTTCTTCCAACCCATGATTCCTCCATAGGACTTTAATTGATGGAATAGTCTTCGTTTTCAACTGATGCTCTTTGCGATCCATAATTTGCACCAGGAGCTCTTCATATGTCAAGTTTGGTTGAATATCAAGAGGCTTGTAGTTAATTGTGTGCAAAGGATCGTTTATGCACTTTCACAATTGCAAAACATGGAATATGTCATGTACTCCATCAAAGTTAGGTGGCAATTCGACTTTATAAGCCACTGGGCTCACACATTTCTTCATTTGAAAAGGTCTAACGTACCTTGGACTAAGTTTGCCCTTCTTGCCAAAACGCATCCCACCTCTCATCGGTGACACCTCTTTATTCTTTTTTCTTTTAATTTTTTATTATTATTTTTTTTCTGAATAATAATTTTATTAAAAGAAGGCAAATACCTCGTACACAAAAAGTATACAATAGAGTTGAGGCCTTAGCTGCTACTACAATCTAGAAAACAAATAAGATCTACTAAATTCCCAGGGGAAAAATTGGGAACATATACAATTGTTGAAGATGGAAAGATTCTCTCGTTGATTTCTCTTTCGATTTTAGTGTAATATTTTACTATTCCCTTCCATGGAGAATTCTGGTGGTGTCATTGGCAAGTTATGATCCTAGATGGTTGTCAATTGGCTCTTTGGCAGTCCTAGTTGGTGTCACCAACGAGTTCTGATCCTCTCCGATAGTTTTTGATTGTGTGTGGCGACGTCTGCTTGTCTCCGACGAATTTTCGGCGAAATTTGTCAATTTTTTAGGTGGTTTTAGTTGTTTCCGTGGCTATTGTGGTATTTTCTGACGGATTTTGAGTTCTCCGGCAACTTTTGAATTGTTTTGAAGTGTTGCCGGTGAGTTGTGGTCGTTTCCGACGAGAACAGGTCGTTGCTAGTGATTTTCTAGCGTGTGGTTGGGGAAGAAGATCCCTGTTTGGTTGCTGTTAGTTTCTCTTCCACATTTTGGGGTAAGGCTATCCCAAGCTCAAGACAGGATAAGTTTATTTGCGGTTCAGGCTATTTCAGGTTCATCCCAACACTGACTGGTTCCTGGTATTGTGTAGTTGGTTCAGGTCAGTTTTATTATTGTTTTTGACTGGTTCATTAGGTTTCCTTACCGGTTTAGTGCTTTTCCTGCCGGTTCAGTGCATTTTCTGACATGTTCAGAGCTTTTCCTGACCAGTTCAGTGGTTTTTGATTCGGTCCCAAGCGTTTCATGACCGGTTCAGTGAGCTTCAAGTCCAGTTCAGTGGTGTTTTATCCGGTTTAGAGTGTTTTGAGACTGGTCAGTGCATTTCCTAATTGGTTCAGAGTTTTTCCTGTCGGTTTAGAGCTTTGCCTTTCGGTTCAAAGCATTCTCTTCCCGGTTTTGGCAAATTCCTGCCAGTTCTTTGGAGCAACCATCAGGTTTGTTGCTCAGGGGGAGTACTGGAGTAAGTTACAAGTTGCAGTTATTGGTTTCTTCAAATGTTGTTGGTGGTATTGATGATGAAGACTTTTTTTTAATCTCCCTTGAGCTTGAGCCCAAGTGATTGTATGTTGGAGCTATTTAGTTGAATTTTGAAACTCACAAAATAGCGATAAAGAGTCGGGTGACCTACCATAATGAGAATCTAAGGGCTCGTTTGGCAAACCAATTTTCTGTTTTTGTGTTTGAGAATTGTTTTCGAGAACAAAAACAAAAAAACTATTTTTGTTGTTTTTTCGTTAAAAAAGTGTTTGGCAAACTGTTTTCGAAAACAGTTTTATAAAACAGAAAACAATATCTAATGCGTTTGGACAATTGTTTGCAAAACAGTTTTCATTTAAGAAGAAAATAGAAAACTGTTTGGCATTTCTTAATATATTTTTTGTTTTCAATTTTTTTGTTTTCACCATTTACTTAGTGATTTCCAAACAAAATTTTGTCAAATTTATGTCATTAGACTTGATAGCATAAATGAGAATAGTATATTGTCAAAACTCTTTTACACTATTTTTGTTAAAAATTATTCATGATGTATGCTCTATTTAGGTGGCCAACAAGAGGTCCTTTTTAATAACCAAACTTATCACTTTCCTGGATGAAGATAATAATGAACTAAGAACTTAACATTTAAAATATGATCCACGGGCCACAGCCATTCCTACTATCATGTGTGTCCCATATTTTTGGATTAACCTGCCTAATAAAATTAAATTGATCAACCATGACCCATTGTCCCACCTGCTTCTAATAACATTAGGAATTCCTCATACAATCATTTGACTGAGAGATACAAGATTATAGAAGAATTGGAACAAAAATCTCCAAACAAAAATCTCAAACCTGACACTCGTGTCTTTCAATAATAGCAATAATCCATTTATCTAAATACTAAAGAAGTTGAGGGAATAAAGATTACAAATAACACAAAATATTAGCCTCAATACTTAGTACTAATAATTTCAGGTAGTGTCGTTCCCATTACATAAGCTACATAAACATGATAGATATTAAACTAGTTAAACATAACTGACTCCAAAGGTCATGCATATCTAATCATTTCGATGCTGCCATATAAGTTGTGCAATGCTCTCCCTCAAGACGGCCATCTCATGCCCGGCTGAATCTGATAGGTTCCGGAGGTTTCTTCCATGCCTCGAACTGGACCCACCAACACTTTCATAGTCGTCCGTACGCACATCTTCATTCTCCCAATGGGTAAATAAATGATCATCATCCGCAGTCATTCGAATGAAGTTATGCACGGCACAACAAGCTGTAACAATTGTCGGTTGCTTACTTGTTTTATATGATGCCATAACTATCAATATTTTAAAATGAGCTTTCAATACATTGAAACATCGCTCTATAACATTCCACAGAGATGAGTGCCTGTGATTGAATAGCTCCTTATAACCCCTAGGGGTGCTTGTTGCTCGGAACTCTTCCAAGTGATATCGTTCTCCACGAAATGGTCTCATAAAACCTTTGGCTTGCGGGTAGCCCGAGTCCATCAAATAGTAATGACCTACACGATGGTGAATTATATATAAGCGTTTGTGACCATCTAAGTATGTGGATAAATATCTAAAAAATTAATGCAAATTTAGCATTTTAAATACCTTTCGGTGCCCAAGGGAATTTGTTCTTCACGTTACCAAGCACATTCAGAAACACACGTGAGTCATTCGCGGTCCCTTCCCACCCAGCATACACAAAGGTGAATTTCATGTCAAAGTCACAACAACACATTACATTCTGTGTTATAATCGCCTTCCTTCCCCTAAAAGAGGCTTGCCTCGATGCAGGAGCATGCGCTTTGATGTGTGTCCCATCGATCGCACCGATAGCATGCTACAATGACTACAAAATAAGTATATATGATCTTTAAATAACGGGTACAACAATCGAGTTAATATGGAAACGGGCAAATATACAATTACCTTGAACCACGGGTAATATTTACTTGAGTTACTAACAAATGGATGCACTCCGATAGTCTGTGTCGGTCGTATGGTATGTTTTCCTAGCTTGCTAAAGGCTTGAATAGTCTGCCTAAATTTACGATGAACCGTTTCCAAGGAGTGCTAGAAACGATCAACTGCAACTCTCATTCCCACACCATGGCCAAGTATAAACATTGTGATACCAATGGCCTCTTCAATAGTGACTAATTTAGTATCTTTAGCGTAGTTCAATTCCCTTAAACGAGCACACGCTTCTAAACGCACCCTTATACATTTGAAACATGTCATGACAGTTTGCAGGGTTGCCTCCAGTTGTTTATTGATATAGGCTGCTCCAGTTAATATGGATGTGCGCTGAGGCTTCCTAGGCCTGTAGTTCATAACAATCACTATCAGATCAAGCATTTCACGCATTTCGGTCTCCTCATCGGAGGAATCACTATCAGTATCCAAAATGTTATCTAAATCCATAAGAATATTGGCCCGAAAGTTGCCTCCACCTACAAACCATACACTCAATAAATTAGTATAGAGATTACTTTATACTGCATATCTCCATGTTACTCTATGCTCCCAAAGAAACTTCACTATGCAAAAAAAATTACATAATAGCGTAAAAGCATGTCATACATATAAAGCAACAACATTATTCATGGAAAACTCACAACTAAATATTATATAATAGAGTAGAAGCAAAGTTACCCTTACTTCATAGAGTAAAAGCACAACAAGCTTCATAAGTTACAAAAGTGATCTCATAAGTCAATGCGTTTTACATCATTAAGTAATAGCATTTTTCATGGAAAACCTTACACTAAATAATATCCTGTAGTGTTAGTAACTCAAGATAATTCCACTCGAAATTGTTGAGAGATACTTCCCCTTGTTATATTAACCTTATAACTCAAGATCCTTGATGAAAAATAGTATCTGAGGATGGTGTTTCTAGCGTTCTTTGCCACCCACATTTGCTGACATGGTGAGAAGTTGAGGGATGGATAGACGATATCTGGTGGAGGCAAAAGCGTTTGCTTTCTCGGTTATTGAAGGGGCGTCAGTGCTAAGGGTGGAAGAAAAGCGGAAATTTTATTCCGGTGCGGTACTCCTCAGTAACCAGTGCATCGAATGGCTGGTTTCGACTATGGAGGTGTTGACGGGTGGTCATGGTCTGTCTGATTTTGTCAAATCTTTCAGGGAGGGGGTGAAGGTGACGATAGTTCGTATTGGAGGTAACACTAATGGCCGATTTGTGGAGGTAGCGGTCTATGGGGTAGGCGTTCAGAGAGGGTTCCTTCGTATTCCTGAGGGGCGGGGTGGTTGGGGTTGGGTCAAGTTTATTAGTGAGTTGCATAAGGCTATAGAAGTTCTTGGTTCTTCAGTAGGGTGCGGGTTCGGTGTTTCCTCGCCAGAGGAGAAGGCAAGGGGGAAGAAGGTGGGGAATTGTATGGGAAATGCAGCGGGTCCACTGTCTTTCGCGGAGGCGGTTCGCTCGCCGCCAACCATCCATGCTTTTGGTGGCCGGATTCTGGTCTCGCAGGAGGAGGTGGCCTGGTGCGAGGAGGAGCAATTTCTGATAAAGGAGCAGTCTTGCGCGATAGTCCGGCGGGCGGTGGACTGTTCCGCTTGGGAGAGAAACCATTTTGATCCGGTGGGTAAAGACCTTTGTGTCGATGGCTCCAGTGTTCGAAAAGGCAGAGAGTGCAGAACAAGGGACTGTGACGTCTCATTCTGCAGAAAGATCCTAGAGCAGGTTGGTGTATGGCTGGATTGGGTGAGTGGGTCTAACGTGGGCTGGAACAGGATTTCTTCTGTTGGGCTGAAATTGGGCCGGTGCAGGTTCTTATCTGCTGTGCTTAGAAGGCCACGCTGTAGGGATGGTTCTAGGAAGTTGGGCCTTAAGCCCAACCCCAAGAAGGCTAAGAGGTCTTTCCCGGATAAGGTTTGTGGACTCAACGAAGCGGGGTTGGACTTTGAAATGTCAGGATTGGGTTCTTTGGCGGCAGAAGCGTTGGACGGGTCGTCTTCTACTCTTCCGGTGTTCAAGTCAGGATCGTCGTTGATGGGGGGTTCTTCTCCGGTGGAGAATCCGGTTTTCTTCGCTCATTCTGCTTTGGCCCGGCAAGATGGGTCTAGGTCGGAGGTGAAGACGACGACTGGCATGGGTGGAGGGCTGTCGGATACTAGCGAGTTCTCCGGCGCAAGTCCTAGCTTGTGCACGACGGTGGTTGAAGATCTGTTTGCCTCAGAGTGGGCGGCGAAGCCCAACCTGCGGTCGGATGTGTCAATTTGTGAATCAACCCCGTGTTTGCTTGGGGGGTTGGGTTCGGACTCTAAAGGATTTGTAGGTCCCTCTTTGGGGGCGGCTGTGTTGGGAGAAAGGATTCGCTTGTCTCTTCCGGTGATGGTGGATAGTGGGGCTCCCATTTACCCGTCCGAAACCCAATTGGTCATGAGGTATCAACGGAAATCGAAGGCCAAAGCTAGTAAGTTGGATATTTCCTTGATTGATGAGGCAATGACAGCTTTGAGGTTGCTGATGACGCAGTGTTTGGGTACATCTTCTTAGGCTTTGGTCGGGACTGTGGTTAAAAACCTACCGATGCCAAGTGGGGGAGTGGGTCTTCAGCGCGGGTTCTTGCTCCCGAGAGTTCCCTCCCCCTTGAACGGCTGCAAATCGTTGACCATTGACAAGGGTGAGACTCCCAATACGAATGGTTTGATCCAATCTCAGGAGTGGCCGGTAGGGTTTAGCCCATCTGGGGAGATTGTTTTGTGGGATCAGGGAGAGGAAGGTGATTCTCCTCACCCCTTGGGCGTTTTTCCTCCCGACTTACACTTGGAGTGGGAGTCGGATGGTGCTGAGGATGAAGATTCGGCCTTGGCTTTGTTGGATGCCATTGAGGAAGATTTTCATCGGGGTAGTATGGGGAAGCGGTATAAGATAAAAGGAAGGAGAGAACTGCAGAATCTGAAGAGCTCCATAAACTACGACGTTGCGAGTGTGCATTCTAGGAGTAGGAGAGGAAAGGCTCAGGTTCTGTAGTTTGTGGGTTGCTTGTGGGCTGTGCGGGTGTGGTGTTTTAGGGTGTAGGTTCCTGTGGGTTTTTGGGTGGGTTTCTTGTGTGTTCCTTGTGGTTTGGATTGGGGTTCTTTGTGCTTGTAGGCTTAGGTTCCTGTGGGTTTGTGTGGTGGGTTTCTTTCTTTCTTTTTTTGGGCTGCTTTTTTTTCGTTTTCCAGCATTGCGTTTTCTCTTGTATACTGCCGGTGTACTAAGGGGAGCCTGACGCTTTTAATAAAATTAGGTTATTACTTATATAAAAAAAAATTGCTCCTTAACCACACCACAAAACTACTCCATAAGATGACAACAATCTACAGTGAGGCTAACCACTCAACACGATGCTCAGGTGGCATCGTAGCAAACACAATCCTCCACCAATCTTCCTTGAAGGTCTGCACCGCCTTCAGATAAGTGGTGCTCGAGACAGGTGGATCCAATTCTGACATAATGGCCATGCAACCTTTTATCGAGCAAGGGTCAGGTGCAACGTTGCTGCTCCCCATTTGTTGTTCCTCAATATTTTTAAGTCTTTCTTGCTTTTTATTATTGATATAGTACTGACTCTGGCACGACTCCTCCATAGCGGCCAAGGTTGCTTGAAGCTGTTCTGACACATTCTGCCTTTTTTTCCTCTCAGATCTTGGTGGTTTTGTACTTCCAGAACGCTTTCCAGAGTGGTTTCTTCCATTGTCATTCGCAGGGGGTGGGGTGTCAACATCAACAAGCTCTTCATCAGCATCCAAATCCACGTGGACACCACCGTTTAGTAGCGCTTCATCTAGATGTCTCTCCTCCTCAGAGTTGGGTGGGTCTTGTGTAGATGCATGTTGCAACACGCCAGTTGCTGTGATCTTATTGAATATAATCCCCAATAGATTGTAGTTTGCACATCCTTTGGTCTAAACTGCGTCGTAGTAGGGTTAACCTAAAATAAGAAAATAAATAATCAAGCGCCTGAATGCACATATCATAATCTTCCCATATTACCGCAGGGTTAAGAATTTTCCAAGAGATGCCTTGCCCAAGCATCTTCATCAGCAGTGACCGTGCCTTTTTCAGGATCCCAACTGAATCCAGTCAGTTCGTTCAAAAGGGTCAAGAAGCTACGGTGTTTCATGCGAAGCCTATTAAACTTTCCCTTTATCTGTTTGTACGTCATACGTGGATTTACTTTTGCTCTTTTGTTGAATTCATCAGTAATCTTACGCCATTGGATTTTGGAAAATCCCACACTGTCGGATGTTCCCTTGTTAACCTCCTCAACCAAAATGTCAATTAAAATCTTTTTAATTTGGGGTGGCCACTTGGTAGTATCTTCAACTTGTTCTTAGGTAGTCATCTAGTTAACATAAAAAGTCTAAGAGATCCGTATATCTTTCCTAATAGTTGGGTTCAACATCCGAATATCACTAATGAGGAGTTTTTATACCTTTCGACGCGTGGGCTTGGGCTTGTACTTCACAAAAGAGTGAGAGTTTCTTAGCGATCCATGACTCCCACGTGGCCTCAACAAGTACGCCTATAATGTACTCTTAGAGAAGTTTATTAGCAACAAAAGAAAATTGCTATTTTTAAAAAAAAGTAGTGATAGTATTTTTCATGACTTTAAATTTTACTATGGATACTAGCCTATAACCCAGTTTTTTTCATATCAACCCCATTAACAAGCCATTAATGTGAAACAGAAGTTAATGAGGACTAAGAACATCCACTCAAATAAATAGAAACGGTCAACTTTCCACCAATTAATTACTCCTAGTCTCCAACCCAACAAAACAAATGGAGCAAGACCCTGATGCCAAATAGCAAGATCTTCACAGAAAACAAGGAACCCGGATCCAATTCTTCATTTTAGATAACTTTTCAGACAGACAGAACCCACATAACATAAACCAGGACAAAAATGGACAGAATTTATCGTTAACAAATGCCAAAAACAATAGAAACATTCTAGTACCTCTGGTTCTGCATGGAGTTCCGAGTCCCAAATCTCTGAGAATTAAGGAACTTTCTCTCTTTGTGACAAAAAACAAAAGTATCCAAATGACTTGATGAACACGCGTATTCTGTGAGCAAAGAGCGAGAGAAAGAGACAAGACAGAGAGGAGGAGGGGGGAAAGGGGGACCAGATCTTCCCGCAGAAAACTTCAACTGTGGGATTGGAACAATAACAGCTTGGAGGGTGGAGGAAGGTGGGGCCGATAGGTTGTGGTTTCTATTTTAAGATTTTAACAACGGCAATGAGAGTAACATCAATCGCAACAACAAACAAAACAGCCTTTGACTGGCTCCCTGCAAGGTAAAACAGCCTTTGATGTTTACATAAATATGATAAGAATTTGATGTGCTTGTTCTTGTTTAGTTTTGTAATTTTGGTAGTTTTGATGGGATGGTGTTTGATTTCGACAACTGGGGTTTTGTTGTTATGTCTTTAGCTATGAAGGGTTATGGAGCTATATATGATTTTTTGGAGCAGAAGTTTGTGAATTTGTGATTCAGCTTCAGGAATTTTTTTGTCTATTTTTGGATTGTACATTATGGGTTGGCAACTAAGGACTAGAAAGTAAGAAGACTCATAAGATGCTAACGCCAACAACACAGAAAATTAAGGCAATTTTTGGCTCACTTGAAGCAGAAAGACATTCCTAAGATGCTAACGCCACCAACACAGACTGTATAGGTAGGTACCTTGATCAATTTCCATTTCAACTCAATGAGCTTTCAGCAAAGATATTATTAAAACAGAGCAGTACCACACTAACCTACTGCAAAACCACACCATCAAGAAAGGATTGCTCCAAAATTAAATGAAAACATGGCCAAGAGAAAATACCTCTTCATAGAACAGCTCATACCAACCCCAACCAACAATATAATCCAAAACCCACTTCAATCATGCCCAATAATAAACAAACGCACAATAAAACGACTCAAAATCATTGGAAAGAATTGCAAAATAGTAGGAAATCAAAAATCAAAGTAGCTCGGCAACTACACAGTGATAGAGCACTTCAAAAACTCCAAGAAAACGAACATGGAATGTTTGGTACTTCTAACACAAACAAAACCTACAAATCCATCTCCAATCCAACAACATTCAAACATAATATACTTTAGAAATCACCCAAAGAGAAGAGGATAAAGGGAAAAAAAATACCTTCTTCGATCTTGTGATTGGAGCCGTTTTGACAGATGAGGCGCAGATATCTCTTCTGTAATCAGATCTTCTTCTCCAACACATTAAGACCTTTTTATAACACAAAACTCATGAGGGAAATTACTGAAGAACAAAGGTTGGTAGGGTTAGTTGGGATGGAAGGAAACACGAATTCAAAGCCAAAATTGAAGATGATGTGATGGCCAGGTTATGGGGTAGATGTAGGACTTGAAGAGGTTAGTGAAAGAATGATGTGAAGAGAAAGGTGCAGTGAAGGCAGGTGTGAAGATGGAGAGTAAAGGCAGGCGTGAAAAGATGGAGAGTAAAGGCAGGCGTGAAGAATGAAGATGGAGAAAACTAAAACAGAGAAAATTCGTGAGGTGGTTCGAACGGTGGCCTGGGCACTGTACACTTAAAATGAGAACAGTTTCGTTAAGTTGTTCTGCGCGCCTTTTCTGAAAAATGAGAACAGTTTTGTCAAAACACCTTAGAGTTGTTTCCTAATTTCGTGTTTTTTACTGTTTTTTGTTTTGCTTGTTTTTGTTTTAAAAACAACAAACCAAACGCACAGCCTCGTACCAAAACATGTTTTACTGTTTTGGAAACAGAAAACTGTTTCCAAAACAGGTAACCAAACAACCTCTAACCCTTCACACAAAAAGAGCTATTTAGTTCGATGTCTGAAAATGGGGATAGAGTCAGGTGACCTCCAATAGTGAGAATCCAACTCTCCATGCAGGAGGCTCAAGATGTCGGGAGACTTGTTGGAGATTTTGTGGCCTCCCTACAAGAAGTCTAAGGGTTCCTTCAGAAGATATCATCTAGACACCATATGTTAAGACTAGAGAACAACTTGTGGATAGAGAGCTAGCAATGTTTTTCATTCATCTTTATGCAAGCTGAGCATACGAGTCATCTATAACTCAGGTTGAGGGGGAGTGTTGAAGATGGAAAAATTCTCTTGCTAATTTCTGTCCCTAATTTGATTATGATATTATTGTAATATTTTATTATTCCTTTCCATATTAGGTTCTAGGTTTTTCCTATTTAACCAATGTAGCCTTATGGCACTATGAAAAAAAGAAAAAGAAATAAAAGGAATTAGAGTATTTCTATTTCTCTACTTTTCTACTGCAATAAGTTAACCCAATCCAAAAGAGATCTCAGAAATGAGGATTTAAGGAAAAGTAATGGGTCTCGCTATTCTTAAAGAGTTTACTATTCCTTTCTCCCCAAGTGCTCCACATTAAAAGAGCGGGAATAACTTTCTAGATAGCTTCTTTGGGATGTCCCCACCGTAGATATTTCCAGCAATTTAGAAGCTGAAGGATGTTACTAGGCAAATATCATAATATCAGTGGTATACTCACAATGGATGAGAAGATGATCAATAGTTTCTTCATCCTTTTTACAGAGGCAACACCGGTTAACTAGTTGGAACCCCCGCCTTCTAAAATTATCCATCATGAGGATTCTACCCAAAGCTGTTACCCTAAGAAGAAAGCAATGCGAGGAGGGGTCTTCACCTTCCAAATACTTTTCCAACGGAAAGAACTATGCTCACTTGATTATAACATAGAATAGTAGCTCTTCACCTCAAAACCATGGCGGCTAGGAGTCCATGCCATACTATCCACTTACTCCTACCTTGATATGTAACTGGTCATAATTAGGATTCATGAGTTCATCTCGGTGGTGGTCTGTAGAGTCTAAGGAGTTTGGCTTGTCGGTAGTGGGTGGTTTTACAGGCATTAGGATTCATGAACGTCGGAAAGGAGTGTTGAGGTCCATTCTGATTGATAAAGATGAGGCTGCCTGGTTGATTAAGTCCTTTCATGATCTGGTTACGGTGCTTGATAGTAGAGTGTTTTGGAATCAATCCGTTTCAGGCTTTCCGCGGATTCTTGCGCAGCAGTGTGCGAATAGGCATGGGTACTTTCTGACCATAGAAGAATATGAGGGGAGAAGAAGGAAAGGGTCTGTTTTAGTGCCTAAAGGAAGATTTGGTGAGGGGTGGAAGCGATTCGGGGAGGAGCTCCGTTTAGCCCTCAATAGCCTGCTTGCTGGCGGTTCTCCAGAGCACTTTAAAGGCAAGGCTGTGTTACAGCCTAAACGTCTCTTTGAGAGGAGGAACTATGCTGACGTTCTGCGAGCTCCTTCGCCGAAAGAGAAGGCGTGTTTTTACCATAAGGAGGTGGATCCCCAGACCCGGGCGTCGTCTCTGGCGATGGGTTCTTATGATCAGGCGGCCCTTTCGGCAAAAATGGCTACGGCGAAGCAGGCTGGGTTGAAGATGGAAGAGTTGGCGAAGGATTTTCCGGCGAAACCGGCGGGGCAGAAGGCTGAGAAGATGGAGAAGGCCCTTTCACCGAATCCGGCAGGGCTAAAGATTCAAAACGCAGGCTTGGCTGAGTCGTCGGATAGGGTGTTTGTGTTAGACCTTAGGGGAAGGGGAGAGGGCTCTAGCCCTACTGTGTTGCCTTCTGCACCACGCAAGTAACACGTCGGTGATTGCCTCGAGCTGTGCAACATCAGGAAGACGTTGGAGACGTTGCATGAGGAAATAAGGTTTTGTCTGGCTGGGCTGCGGCAGTTGGAAGACGAGGTGATGGGTAGGTCCAATTCATTGGGCTCCAGTCCCTCTCGGCCCAATTCCCTGTTGCCCGATAGAACCTCTTCGAGTCCACCAAAGTCAGCCCATCCTTTGCAGTTTCCCATCAAGAGGCCCAAGTTTCTGTTTAAGCCTAAGGCTGGGTCGGTTCTGCGACCTATTCCTACTCGCCAGTTCTCGCTGGACGTGGGTGCATCTTCTTCTGCTGGGCCGTCGAAGCCGTTGGGTAGGTGTCTGGCCATCTCGAAGGCTTCGTGTAGTCCTCCCAGTCGGGTGTATCAGCGTCGGAAGTCACGGAACCGGTCTTCCTTGACTGCTTGGAGAGCTAAGCCGGGGCTAACTATACCGGAGACTGGAACGAGACAGAGCAGGGAGAAGGGGGAGGATTCTTCGAGGATTGGGGAACAGAATTTCTCTCCAGCGTTCGAGGAGTTGCTGTGTGGTGGGTTAGGAGTGCCGAAAGTTTTTCAGCCCGTTGATAGTCAGTTGGAGGAGCTAGCGGTTTCTGGTCTTGGGATGGAATCAAACGGCTACTGTCAGTCTGGGATGGGATCTACGTTAGCTGGAGAGGCCACCGTTCTAGGAGAGAAGGGTTCTGTTGCTGAAATGGGAATCAGTATGGAGTTGTCGGCAGAGGATGGAGAGCTGATGTTGGCTTCTCAGGTAAATAGCTCGCTGGTGAATGCTGGACTGGGTTGTTCTGGGTTTGGTGTGGATTCTGTGGCTCAGAGGCAGGAAGAAGGTAGTCTTGAACTAGTTTATTCTCCTCTTCAGAAGGTAAAGTGGGACTCGAACCAGAAGCTTGTTCAGGGGGACCTCTAGAGGGGAAGTGCCTCTGGGAAGGAATGGTGGCTGAGAAGGGTAATTACTATACTGAAGGACTCTTGCTGCAAGATAAGGCTAGGAATGGTGGGGGGATGTTAGAGAGTTATGAACCGATTGTTATTACTCCTTTGGCAGTGGAGGATGTAGACGGGCAGAGGGTGTCGCCTAGATGGGTGGTAGAAAGAATTAAGAGGTTTTATCCTACTATTGGGCTTTCTTGTGGTCGTTTTGAGGACAGATTGCTAGCTTTGTTTGAGGAGATTGAAGCGGCTAGAGATCTCTCTTTGGCTGAACCTAAGACTAAGCTTTCGCCTGCTAAGGGGGTGAAAGGACAGAGGGAACTAAATAGGCTATCCTGGTCTATGAATTATGAGAAGAGAGGGGAGCAGTCGGACAGAGGCAGGCATAAGGGTAGGGGGCCATCTCGCTTTTATGACGCCTAAAATTTTGACGTGGAATGTTAGAGGGATTAATGTGATCAAGAAAAGAATGGAGATTAGAGGGCTTCTAAGGGTTTGGAAGGCGGATATTGTTTGCTTGGTGGAGACAAAGATGGCAGTTATCTCAAGGGAGGTGGTTCGAAGTTTATGGGGCTGCCTTTATGTTGATTGGTGCTACCTGGGTGCTAATGGAGCGTCGGGTGAAATTTTGTTAATGTGGGATAGAAGGGTGGTGGAGAAAGTGGAAGAGTGTATTGGTAGATTTACTGTTGCATGTTCTTTGCGTAACATTGGAGATAATGTTGTTTGGGCTTTTGGGGGGGGGGGTTTATGGTCCAAATGATGACAGGGAGAGGAGGGATTTGTGGGATGAATTAGCGGGACTGATGAGTTGGTGGGAGATGCCTTGGTGTATTGGGGGAGACTTTAATGTGGTTCGTTTTCCTAGTGAGAGATCTAGTGGTGCTGGCTTTTCTGCAGCTATGGAAGAGTTCTCTGATTTTATTTTCTTGCATAATTTGGTGGACCTTCCCCTTGAGGATGGCCAGTTTACTTGGTCGAGTGGCCAGGAAGATCAAACTTGGTCGAGATTAGACAAGTTTTTAATTTCTCCGGAGTGGGAGGATCGTTTTCCTGAAGTTTCTCAGAGGAGGTTGACAAGAATTTTCTCCGATCATTTTCCTTTGTTATTGGATTGTGGGACAAATAGAGGAGGAAACAGGTATTTTAAGTTTGAAAATATGTGGCTGAAATACGAGGGTTTTGGCCAATAAACTGAAGGCCTTGAAGGCTGATTTGAAGAAATGGAATGAAGAAGTGTTTGGTGATTTAGGGAAAAAGAAGAAAGAATTACTGGAGGGCATTCGAGAGCTGGAGTTAATTGAAGAACAACGTGGCCTAGAGGAGGATGATAAAGTCCGAAGGGTAGATATGGCGAGAGAGATGGAGAAGACCCTTCTTTTTGAGGAAACAAGCTGGAGGCAAAAGTCTAGAGCTTTGTGGTTAAAGGAGGGGGATAAGAACACAAAATTCTTTCACAGGGTGGCCAACTCACATCGTAAATTCAACCAAGTGGACTCTTTGAGTATTAATGGTATAACTTCCAGAAATCCTGCGGAGATTAAGGAGCACTTAGTTCATTTCTACAGTAATTTGTACTTGGAGAATTGCTCGTGGCGGCTTAGGGTGGAGGGCCTATCTTTTTTATCCATTGAGGCGGAGGAGAGCATTTGGTTAGAAAGAGCTTTTGAGGAGAAGGAGGTGTGGGAGGTAATCAGGGATATGAATGGTGACAAGGCGCCGGGTCCTGACGGTTTCACTGCGGCTTTCTTTCAGAAGTGCTGGGATTTTTTAAAAACTGACTTTATGGATGTTTTTGCAGAATTTCATTCTCGAGGAAAGTTTGAAAAGAGCTTGAATGCTACTTTTGTCTCTTTGATTCCTAAGAAGACTGGTGCCATGGATGTTAGAGATTTTCGCCCTATTAGTTTGGTAGGGGGGGTTTACAAGATTATCTCAAAGGTCCTTGCCAACAGATTTAAGTCCGTTGTGGGCAAGATTATCTCCAACACTCAGAATGCTTTTATCGGAGGTCGACAAATTTTAGACTCTGTGCTTATTGCAAATGAATGTGTGGATAGTCATATTCGATCGGGGGAACCTAGACTCCTGTGTAAGCTAGATTTGGAGAAGGCTTATGATCATGTGAATTGGGATTTCTTGCTATATTTGCTTCAAAGATGTGGTTTGGGGGAAAAATGGAGGGATTGGATACGTTTTTGTATTTCAACGGTGAGATTCTCCATTCTTGTTAATGGAACCCCTTCGGGTTTCTTTAATAGCTCTCGGGGATTGCGTCAAGGAGATCCTCTTTTTCCGTTGTTGTTTGTGGTGGTTATGGAGGCGTTGAGTCGGATGTTGACTGCCGCATTGGACCAGGGTAATTTGACAGGGTTCTCAGTGGGTTCCAGTGATTCAGAGGCACTAGTTGTGAACCACCTGCTGTTCGCTGATGATACTTTGATCTTTTGTGGTGCCCAAGAAGAACAAATTCGCCACCTGAGATGTATCTTCTTAGGATTCGAGGCAGCTTCTGGGTTGAGAATTAATCTAGGAAAATCAGAAATTGTCCCAATTGGTGGGGTAGAGGAGGTTGAAAGGTTGGCCAATCTTCTTGGATGTAGGGTTGCCTCTATGCCTATGACTTACTTGGGTTTGCCGTTGGGTGCTTCTTACAAGTCCAATTCTATTTGGAATGGTGTTATTGAAAAAATGGAAAGGAGGTTGGCGGGTTGGAAGCGGATGTACTTGTCGAAGGGTGCCCGGTTGACTCTTATCAAAAGTTCGCTCTCCAACATTCCAACTTATTACCTATCTTTGTTTCCTATGCCAGTGAGGGTGGCTAATCGTCTTGATAAAATCCAAAAGGATTTTCTTTGGGGAGGCATTGGTGATGAGAAAAAGTTCCATCTTGTGAGTTGGAAGAAGATTTGTACACCTTTATACGCAGGTGGGTTGGGAGTTCACAATCTCATCCAGTTCAATCGAGCGCTCTTGGGTAAATGGTTATGGAGATATGGTAGGGAGAGAGAGGCTTTATGGCGTTTGGTTATTGATGCCAAATTTCAAAGTCTTAAGGGCGGGTGGTGCTCGAAAGAGGTCTTGGGTTCCTTTGGAGTGGGTGTATGGAAACATATTAGGAGGGGGTGGGAGGATTTCCGCAATTTTGTTCATTTTGAAGTAGGGAGTGGAGCTAATATTAGTTTTTGGTATGACCGGTGGTGTGGGGATAGTTCCTTGAAGCAATGCTTTCCAGCTCTCTTTTGTATTGTAAGGAACAAAGACGCGATGGTGGCGGATAATTTGGTGGTCCTTAATGGTGTAGTTCAGTGGAATGTTCTTTTCACAAGACATATCCAGGATTGGGAGATGGATATGGTTCTCTCTCTCTTCGACCGATTATATTCTACTTCGATTCGTCATGGTGAGGGTGACAAATTAGTGTGGAATCCCTCTAAAAAAGGTTTATTTGAGGTGAGTTCCTTCTATGTAGAGCTCTGTAGGAAAGATGGCCCTTCTCTTCCTTCTTTTCCTTGGAAAAATATTTGGCGTGTTAAGGCTCCAACTAGGGTGGCTTTCTTCGTATGGTCAGCAGCTTTGGGCAAAATTTTGACTCATGATAACTTGCGTAAGAGGAATGTTATAGTAATGGAGTGGTGTTGTCTTTGCAAGAAAAGTGGGGAGTCTATTGATCACTTGTTGCTTCATTGTGAGGTAGCTCGGGCCCTGTGGAGCTACGTTCTTAATTTATTTGGGGTTGAGTGGGTTATGCCACATTCGGTGTTGGAGTTATTGATTAGTTGGGGAGCGGCTATTGGGAGTCGGCATGCGAAAGAGGTTTGGCGGTTAGCTCCTCTATGCTTGTTGTGGTGTATTTGGAGGGAGCGGAATGCTCGTCTGTTTGAAGATGTAGAGACACCTATGGTGGAGCTAAGGAAGCGGTTGCTCAACACTTTATACTCTTGGATAGCGCCATATCGTAGTTTGAGTGTCTTTACTTTTGTAGACTTCTTAAATTTACTTTCTGTTCGACCCGCTTAAGGGCTCTCTTGTATACTTCCCGTGTATAAGGGTTGCGCCCCTTAGCGCTTTTCAATAAATTGCTATTACTTATCAAAAAAAAAAAAAAGGATTCATGGAGTATAGAAGACTAAGAAAAGAGTCCAGAGATTCAGGTTCCCAATCATGAGCTACTTTCATCAGTGGCACCTTGAGAATCACAAGGTCACCAATTTCAAACTCAAGTTTGCGGCAAAGTTTATTCGCATAACATTTTTGTCTACTTTGGGCCATGAGCATCTGCTTTCGGATGAGTGCAACCTTCTCTTTTGTGTCCTGTATTATTTCTAGTCATAGCAATTCCCATTCTCCCACTTCGTCCCAATATAAAGGGGATCTACTCTTGTAGCCATACAACGCTTCATACGACACCATGCCAATAGTTGCTTGAAACTATTGTTGTAGGGCAAACTCAACTAAAGACAGGTATCGTATCCAACTACCCTTGAAGTTTAGCATGTACAATCTTAGCATATCCTCGAGGGTTTGTCCTTTTAGATTGGCAATCAGTTTATGGGTGGTAAGCCAAGCTAAAATTTAGCTTAGTTCCCATTGCCTCATGTAGCCTTTTCTAAAACTTTGATGTGAACCGTGCATCACGGTTTGAAACTATGGAAATAGGCACTCCATGTAACCTCACTATTTCCCGCACATATAACTCTGCGATTTTACCCATAGAATCCCTGAACTTGAACAGAAGGAAATGAGCACTCTTCGTAAGGCTATCGATAATCACTCATATGGTGTCTTGACCACTCGGTGCTTTTGGCAAACCTACAACAAAATCCATTGCGACTTGATCCCATTTCCACATTTGGATTTCAAGAGGATGGAGTTGCCCAGCAGGCTGTTGTTGTTCAGCTTTCACAAGTTGGCACGATGTACATTGTGCAATATACTCAACAATATTTCGCTTCATGCCCTTCCACCAAAACTTCTTCAAGTCTTGGTACATCTTGGTATTGCCAAGATGAACAGTATACTGAGTTTGATGTGCTTCGTTGAGAATTTCTTTCCTCAACTCCACATCGTTGGGTACAGTTGTCCTAACATTCTTTGTCTTCAAAACACCATCAGAGATTCAGAGGTGAAATGAAATCCAGGGGCTTATCCACATCTGGCTTCTTCCATAAGCTCCTGTAACTCCATATCCTTCTCTTGCACTACTCTAACCCTTGCTACGGCTAATGGCAACCGACCATTCCTTCACGGCCCCTTTGGTGTGGAACATTGGCCATGAGTGTGGCCCTACTTGCCTATCTTTCTTGCTGGTAAAAGTCATTAGCCTACATGCCTTCTTGCTGGTAAAAATTATTGACCAATACCATAAGACTTATTATCACCTCGGTCCACATCTTGTAAGGTCTTAAATACTTTCTTGACCTTCTAACTTATTCTGTCCATAAGTAACTGTACTTTCCTACCTTCTCTGCTGGTAAAATTATTTCCCACAGGCAGTAGTACCATATAAAATAATGATGTAACTTCAACTAATATACAATACAGATATACAACCTCGTTATCTGTAGGCTTTGTAAAAGATAATACCCTTTCTCTGACATCCTCCCATGCAAAAAATAAAATGAAAGGAAAATAACACAAAAGTAGGGATAAATTCCGTGTGGTTTTAAGATTTTAATTTTTCCGAACATTTGTGTTAACAAATTTGCATTCACCCACCTTTTTTTTGTCCTTATGGGACATGGCCACATTAATTTTATGTTTATGGAATATGTTTCCTCTGATCCTTTATTCTACTTTCTGCTTCAGTTCCCATTAATATGAGTGACATGCCTTTCATTTGACCAAAGCAGTAAGATTTTTTTGTGCCCTTTTGACATTTTGGTTGAGATAATGGGCCTTCTTTTGGATAGGAAAAGTTACCAACTGAAAAATGGGAAGTGGAAGGATGTAGTCATCTTTTCTTCTCTTTTTTCTTGGAATGTGATGAGGATACACCTCCCTTTTAACATTTGGCATACCAGCTTTTCTGAAAGCATTCAAGTTTTCCTTGTTTAGTTTAAGACGAAAGTTTAAATCTTGTGAGAAGCTTTCCCCAGTTAATACAAGTAATTTGATTTTTGACAGGTCTCTGTTGGATACTTTCTTGCAGATCTTGGAATGATTTTTTGGCTCTATCCTTCTCTAGGTGGAATGGAGTATGTAAGTCTAGTAGTCTATTCTCTAGGATGGAAAACAATCAAGCTTATATATGCTCACACATATGCAGGTTCACACGCACACAACATATTATTGAATAGGCTTGCTTAGCTGTGTTCTGCAATTAATTGATAATTCTTCAATGTACTCACCTTCCCTTCCCCCCTGATTTCTGGATTTAGCCTTTTGGGGTCCAATAATTACTTTCCAGTTCTCTTGAAGCTGGGTCAAAAGCATCATTGTCAAGATTTGCAATGACTTTGAATACTGTGATTTGGTAGTTAGGGTGAGGTAATGAGGGAGCACATTAGAGAACGCATATAACTTTATTTAAGTTCCTACAAATGCCCTGCTAAAAGCATTTTAATGTGCTTCCAATTTCAGGTTATCCATCACTCTCTTTCTGGAGTTGCAGTGGCATATTCTATGTTTTCTGGAGAAGGGCAACTTTATACATTCATGATCCTCATCTCTGAGGTTACTACTCCAGAGGTCAATATGAGATGGTATGCTTAGAAGTAAAATATTAATCTGGTGGTGAAGTTCTGGCTTTAATAGTTCTTCTGGGTTCCATGAAGGTATCTTGATACAGCTGGTATGAAGAGGTCCTGTGCTTATCTCATCAATGGAGTACTGATATTTTTTGCATGGCTGGTGAGTCTAAATCATCTTGAATTACATTAAACTATGACCCTCTTAGCTGACCGATATCCACCATTTAATTATGGTGGCCTGTGGTTGAATAGTACGTGCTAATTTGCCTGATAGTAGTGATTGCCCCAACCATGACCTGATACATTCACATTCCTATTAATATAGGCTGACTCAAGTTTTTAAGCCATCTGGCATGCTTCAGCAGCAGGAGCACCTTCCTATGTTGTTTTGGAAATGACAAGATTTATTTTTAGTTAATAATTTTAGTTTATTTATTTATTATTATTATTATTATTATTATTATTATTATTTTACAAAAATGACTGCTGAAATAACTTGTGAAATGCAGGCCGCAAGAATTCTGCTGTTCGTCTACATGTTTTACCATGTTTACTTACACTATGATCAGGTAATTTGCAAGTCCATGAAAATTTGAACTTCCTGGGATTTGGATTCTTGAAAATAAGAGCTTTCACTGCCTCAACGCTGATAAAAACTCTGACTTTCCTTGAGAATAAAATTTTCAAAATTTTGAATATAGTTTTCATAAATCCTTTGCTTAGTTAGTTGTTGACAAGTGGAACATAGGCAGGCTTAAAAAGAACAATATCCTGAATTGCAAAAAAAAAAAAAAATTCCAATTTCAAATAGCTATACAGATTGCAAGGTTACATATGGCAAATAGAGAATGGCATTTCTTAGTTTATTTTGAAAAAAGTTCAATATTGATCTCTTACTCCTATCTTATTCCTTTTAAATTTCAATTCTCCATATGTGTTTCCTTTTAAATGTTTTCACAATTTGCATATGAAATCTGACTCTTTTCAATTATAGCAGGAGTGCATTTTTTGTGTGTGAAACAATAGTATCATTGGATTAGATGCAGGGTCACTTTGGATATAAGAAGCCAGCAATTGATTTTTCTCTCACAATTGGCTGTCTATCTTCTTTTTTGTTTTTTGTTTTTTTGGGCATTTCCTACTCGAATCACCAGTTTTGGATGTTCCACGGCTCTGAAATTTTTTGTTATGATGTGAGGTAATTTCATTTGTTCCGCAGGTCATCCAAATGCAAACCTTTGGATATTTCTTGGTCTTTGTGGTGCCGTCAGCACTAGCTATTATGAACTTGATGTGGTTTGGGAAGATTATCAAGGGATTGAAGAAGACGATAGCAAAGAGACAGTGATGAATATCATACATGTACAAGTTAATCTAATTTCTTGGACTTCGCTAGTTCCATATTCGTATGCATTATTCTATTTTCTTCACTGTACAAATGATAGAGGTGGGGAAAAGGAGAGAAAATTGAAGGCATTCGGACCTTAGCAGTTGATGGAGATCAAATTGTTTAATATGATTCAAGTGGTGTACCCTTCAGTAATGGATATTAAATATATACAAGTTGACCCACCTTCTTCCACGCACAGCAAATTCAGCAATAGGTTCAATCTTTTGCACCTCCTATTTTCATTACTGTCTTAGTGATAATATAGACATGTTTTTCGATTTTCCTATCTTATGGATTATGCAAATCAAATGGCTGTATATTATTAGCATACGGTGCACCTTATCATTGATCAAGATCAAAAGGTTATGGATCTACATTCGTAACGCGTCATTATGCCGCCCAATTGTTTTAAGATGCTATTAGACATTAGATATGATAATGACGGTACTCTTGTATGAGAATTATTTAAGCCGTTGTGCTGTTCAATTATCATTAAAAATGTAAAATCTATTATTTACATTAAAGAAATTGCTAGGTCTATTTTGTACAAAATTATTAAGTTGAAACATTAGTATTTATGTTGTTATGCCGTCCATTTATTTTCAAATACTAAGCACATTATTTATATTAATGTGGTTATTATGCTTATTTGATACAGAAATATATAAGTCTTTTAATGCTAAATGCTGCTAATGCTAATTTTAGCTTAAAGATATTTTTGGACATTAATAACATCGTAGTAATACTCACATAAAAATATGTGGGAATATTGTCCGTTTATTTTGTACAATGGTAGGACCTATAATAAATTATTTAGAAGCCAATAAATAACAAAGATAATAAAATAATATTCTTAGCAATAGGTGCTAATTTATTATTGCATGAATACAATTGTATTGTAGTAATCACGTTTGAAGATATTCTTTGGAAGTGAAAGCTATAAGTATCTTTATACTACTGAGGGTGATGCTGGTGGACTTTTCTTTAATATATTATGAACACTTATTTATTTGTTTGCGCATGTGATTTTGCATATTTTCTATTTTAACTAATCTAATTAATAACAAAGCTAGTATGCAGCGGGTGGGTGATGGCTGTCAGTGGGACTTTTGGCTTCCGTGAGACTTAATAAATAAATAGGCCGAGACCTTTAGCTTCCAGCAACAAAAAAAATAAGCTTTAAGTGAGGGGGACCTTTGGCTCCTGGGATCGTTAGCTCCCACACCACGTTAATCCGGACCGTTGGTTCCATTATGAGAGGAGTGCAAAAAGAGAAATAATTAAAACATTGCATATAAAATTGTCATATTATTACTTTATATATTGCGTATACATGTGATTATGAAGCCATATTACATTGTGTTGCATTTCATAAATAAATCAGTATTCATTACATTATTGCAAACAACGGACTCACTTAGGTATTTTTGTATTATTATTTCTCTTTATATTATATATTATTCCAGGATATGAGGAGAAAGCATATCAGGATTACTCAGACTCATAGGTGGATTCTATTGGCTGTGTTTGAGGCTAGCTTGCCTCTCATTTTGTAGACTACTATGTTTTAGTCCATAATGATGATAGTCGGAGAATAACCATTATATTCCTGTTAGTATTCTAGTCAGTCTGGTTTGTAAATTATATGTGCTACTTGTGGCACAATTACTATCTTTAAGTGTTGATGTGAACCTCGTTAAGAACAACGAGACCCAACAACGAAAGGGAACCCAAAATCGTTCTATGGACAGATTCGAATGGAAGACCTCGACCAGTTGTTTATGACAAACAAGAACCTTGGTATAAGGGAGACGTCATAAACGGTGGTGGAAACTCCGTTTGATAAGTCGAGATGAATGCCATGGGAAATCCTGATAAGTTCGCGTAGTTCTTCAAAGAACCAAAGAGAATAAACCTCACAAGTTTCATGAATAATCAATCCCATCTTTTTCTTTACAACCACATGCTTAAATAGGCTTTACAAAAGACTAGCAAGCTCTTTATCCCTACGCAATCTCTTGCGGTCCAAGCAATTATTTGGGCAACAAACCCATTATGGAAAACTTAGAAATATCAAATCAAAATATACTTAAATATCTAACTTGAATAAGGCATGAAATCGTTCTAAATGTGGTACTCTTCATATTTTCATGCCGGTTCACTATCAATTATCTTTGTGGTCCAAAATATTTCCATGTCAGTCCACCATCAATTTATTCCGCATCAATTTGGTTTAGATTTCCTGCGATTGTTTTCTTGCCAATTCTTAGCCTTGACCAGATTCTTCTAGAACTTGAATCAAGGTGACAATTCTTTGTTGCCCATGTGGATCATGCTCAATGGGCCTCCACGAATTTGCTTGAGCCCATAACTCTTGGATGAGTCCGTTGAGCACATCCTTGAACTTCTTTGCTCGTGCTCTCGTAACAGGCCCAATTGGTACTTGAACGAGATCCTTCGAAGCGGTGCCTTGATCTCCATCATTCCCCTCCTCTTGAAAAGGATTTGCCCTCAAATCATCACCTACATCAAAAGGACTCAAATTAGTAACATTAAAAGTGGTACTTACATTGTACTCACCAGGTAAATCTAGCTTGTAAGCGTTGTCATTGATACGCTCGAGGACTTGGAAAGGGCCATCTCCTCTTGGGAGCAATTTGGAACGTCTTTTCGCCGGGAATCTTTCTTTTCTCATATGCAGTCAAACCCAATCTCCGGGTTCAAAAACTAGGTTCCGACGTCCCTTGTTGGCTTGTGTGGCATATTGTTCCGTTCTTCGCTCAATGTTGAGTCTTGCTTTCTCATGAATATGCTTCACAAAGTCAGCTTTCTTTTTTCCATCTAAATTAACATGCTCCATCAAAGGTAAAGGAGATAAATCCAATGGAGTTCAAGGATTAAACCCATACACAATTTCAAATGGCGAAAATTTGGTAGCAGAATGAACAGCTCTTTTATATGCAAACTCAACTTGTGGTAAACATTCTTCCCATGTTTTGATGGTCTTTCTAATGATTGCCCTCAATAGAGTAGACAAAGTACTATTTACTACTTCAGTTTGACCATCAGTTTGTGGATGACAAGTAGTGGAAAACAATAGCTTGGTGCCTAGCTTACACCACAAAGTCTTCCAAAAATAGCTCAAGAACTTAGCATCTCTATCCGAAACAATTGTCCTAGGCATGCCATGTAATCTCACAATCTCTCTAAAGAACAAATCAGCAACATGCGAAGCGTCATCCGTTTTGTAACATGGAATAAAATGTGCCATTTTAGAAAATCTATCCACGACCACAAAAATTGAATCTCTTCCACGTTTAGTCCTAGGCAATCCTAACACAAAATCCATTGAAATATCAATCCAAGGCTCACTAGGAATTGGTAAAGGAGTATACAAACCGTTGGGCTGCACTTTGGATTTAGCTTGCCTACATGTGACACATCTACCACAAATCCATTCGACATCTCGTTTCATGTGAGGCCAATAGAAGTGCTCCTGCAAAATAGCTATAGTCTTTGCAACTCCAAAATGTCCCATTAATCCCCCACCATGTGATTCCTGCACTAACAACTCCCTCATTGAACAATTAGGCATGCATAGCTTATTTTCTCGAAATAGGAATCCATCAAGCCTAAAGAACTTACCAGAGGCGATTTTCTCACAAGCTCTATATTCCTCACAAAATTCATGGTCTTCAGCATATAATTCTTTAATGTGTTCAAAACCAAGCAATTTTGCATCAAGTGTGGAGAGTAAGGCATACCTGCGAGAAAGTGCATCAGCGACTACATTCTCCACATCCCATCCTTCTTAGGTACAAGTAAGACCGGAATTGCACATGGGCTCATGCTCTCCCTCACGTGCCCTTTCTCCAACAATTCACTTACCTGCCGTTGAAGCTCCTTTGTCTCCCCAGGATTGCTCCTATAAGCTAGTCGGTTTGGGATGGTTGCACCGGGAACAAAATCAATTTGATGTTCAATCCCTCGGATTGGAGGTAACCCATGTGGTATTTCCTCGGGGAAGACATCCTCGTACTCCTGCAAAAGAGAAACAATAGAACTAGGCAAAGCAAGGTCAAGTTCGTTAGTGTTTAAAAGTGCCTCTTTGTACAAAAGTACAATCATCGACTGTTTTGAAAACATTGCCCGCTTGATCTCACTCACTTTTGCATACAAATTCTTTTGTTTTCTCTCAAGGGCCGAACTTTGATTTTCTTTTTCTCTCTCATTTTTCTCGGCCTCTCTCTGTTTTTCACTCCTTTTCTTTTGCTCACTCTCTTTCTTTTGTTCACTCTCCTTTTGTAATCTCACTTGATCCTCGTATACTTGCTGCGGTGTCAATGGTACAAGAGTGATTGATCATTGATTAAGTACAATAGAGTACTTGTTCGTAAAGCCATCATGCTTCACTTGCCTATCGAACTGCCATGGACGCCCTAGCAATAAGTGTCCCGCCTGCATCGGTACTACATCACACAACACTTCATCTTCATATTTACCGATTCGAAATGCAACTAACAAGTGCTTGTTCACCCTTATCTCACCACTATCATTTAGCCATTGCAACTTGTACGGTCTAGGATGCTTTATCATGGGCAATCCCAATTTCTCCACCATAATTGTGCTTGCAACATTAGTACAACTACCACCATCAATAATCACACTACATACCTTGTCTTTAACGTAGCACCTAGTGTGAAAGATGTTCTCCCGCTGTACTTCATCAACTCCTTTTGCTTGCAAGCTCAATGCTCTCCTCGCGACCAATGTCAATGCGTCAAGGGCTAAATACTCCTCATCAGAAACATCCTCCAATGGCGGCATGTTGTCGGTGTCGGAATCTTCATTATCGGTCACAATTTCTCCATTGGCTTGCAACACCATGGCTTGCTTGTTTGGACATTGTCTTGCTATGTGGCCCCTGCCTTGACATCTAAAACATTTAATATCACGATTCCTAGAGGTTGAGGCTTCGGTTTTACCTTGAGGAACGTGGCTGGTGGTCGCGGACTTGGGCTCGGGTTTGGGCGTTTGTGACTTGTCCAACGGCTTGGCATGACTTGATTTCCAAGAGGTAGAACTAAAGTTATGGCCTGCACGTGTCCCACTCCCTCTCTTGAGTTGTTGTTCCACTTCCATATGCACCATATCTTCCAATTCCACATAATGCTGCATCTCTACCTTATCATGGATCTCCCGGTTTAAGCCAAGTAAAAATCTAGCCATTGTAGCCTCCCGATCCTCCTCTACATTAGCACGGATCATAGCAATCTCCATCTCCTTGTAGTAGTCCTCTACGCTTCGACTCCCTTGTCCAAGACCTTGTAGCCTTTTGTACAACTCTCGGTAGTAGTAACTTGGAACGAACCGCTTTCTCATCACTACTTTCATCTCCTCCCATGTGTCTATTGGGCGTTCTCTATTCCGTTTCCTGTTTATCACAAGTTGATCCCACCAAGTAATAGCATATTCAGAAAATTCAATCACGGCTAATTTTACCTTCTTTGTCTCGGAGTAGTTGTGGCAATCAAACACGAACTCCATCTTCTTCTCCCACTCAAGATATGCCTCAGGATCAGATTTACCTTGAAAGGACGGAATCTTCATCTTAATACCACCCAAGTTGTTAATCTTCACGATTCGTAGCTTCTCTAAATCTTCCTCCAGGTCTCCTATTGTTAACAATGGAACCCCGATCTTCTTCTTCATCAAAACCAGACCCATAACGCTCTTCATCCTCCTCCCTCGGTGGAACTCTTTCCCTTCTACAAAAATTACGACCATTTTGTGGTTGCTCCTCACGTCTATTCTCCATCTGATCTATCCGTTCGTGAACCTACTCCATCTCCATCTTCATCACACACCTCATCTCACTCATCATGGCCTCCATAAACATTTTCGGATCAGCCAATTTTGCATCATCTTCGGCAATACTCTTACCACTATCGTGAGACATGATTGCTACAAAACAAAGTTAGAAAGAAAAAAGAACCTCACGAATCACTCCCTTATGTGTTTACACTCAAGAAGGTGGATCACTCTCCACTCGTGTTTCACTCAAAATAATATGGCTTTTACCCTCTGATGTTCTCACCACTCTTGCCTTTTTCCACTCGATAATTCTCTCTTAGTTCTTTTGAAACTAAACAAACAACTCAAAATTTCCAGCAACAATTCATCCAGAACTACTCAAGGAATTTCATATTTGAACACAAGGAATATGGAAATTTTCAGATTAGAAATAGAAGGAATATGACAGTTTGGAATTTTGGAAGCACATAATAGTGAATTTTTTTTTTTTTTTTTTTTTTTTTTTTTTTTTTTTTTTTTTTTTTCTAGTCACAAGCAGCAATAATAATTGTAATTGCCAAAAACGATTGATCAGATTTCAACAAGGACAGGGAAATACAAAGGACAATTGAAAGCGACATGTAAATCAAATCTGGAAATTGTAGATATGGAAAGAAAAATCCAAATCTTGAACCCCGTCAAGAATAACGAGACCCAACAACGAAAGGGAACCCAAGATCGTTCTATGGACAGATTCGAATGGAAGACCTCGACCCGTTGTTTATGACAAACAAGAACCTTGGTATAAGGAAGACGCCACAAACGGTGGTGAAAACTCCGTTTGATAAGTCGAGATGAACGCCACGGGAAATCCCGATAAGTTCGCGTAGTTCTTCAAAGATCCAAAGAGAATAAACCTCACAAGTTTTATGAATAATCAATCCCATCTTTTTCTTTACAACCACATGCTTAAATAGGCTTTACAAAAGACTAGCAAGCTCTTTATCCCTACGCAATCTCTTGCGGTACAAGCACTTATTTGGGCAACAAACCCATTATGGAAAACTTAGAAATATCAAATCAAAATATACTTAAATATCTAACTTGAATAAGGCATGAAATCGTTCTAAATATGGTACTCTTCATATTTCCATGCCGGTTCACCATCAATTATCTTTGTGGTCCAACATATTTCCATGTCAGTCCACCATCAATTTATTCCGCATCAATTTGGTTTAGATTTCTTGCGATTGCTTTCTTGCCAATTCTTAGCCTTGACCGGATCCTTCTAGAACTTGAATCAAGGTGACAATTCTTTGTTGCCCACGTGGATCATGCTCAATGGGCCTCTGCGAATTTGCTTGAGCCCATAACTCTTGGATGAGTCCGTTGAGCACATTCTTGAACTTCTTTGCTCGTGCTCTCGTAACCGGCCCAATTGGTACTTGAACGAGATCCTTCGAAGCGGTGCCTTGATCTCCATCAAGTGTAATTATTCAGTTTCACTTTATCTATCTATTTTAAGGTATTTCAGTTAAAAGCTCTGATGTGTTATTTAATTCCAAGTCTGTCGGATAAATATACATTCCGCTACCAATTTATAACTCTAATGATGTCGTAATGTTGCGTGGAAATCGAAAAAATTTCACTTACACTTTTTGTAAAAGCAGGGCGTTATAGAAGACAAAGCTATTAACAAGACAGTAACACTCACATATCCTTATGCAGCGATCGTATCTTGCACTCTGACACGAAACCCAACGTGAACGCCTCCCAACCAAATCTCCTACTTGAAGGGGTTTTCAATGGATTCTTTTATCTTAGGGCTCCTCCCTAAGCTAGACTTCACACGAATAAAGTAACCACGAACCGGCAACAACTTGAGAGCTAGCAGATCTTCACAATATCTCCCTAAATACCCTCTCTAAGCTATAGAGAATTCAATACTGAAATTCTGTAAAACAAATACATGCCTAAAGGCCTCTATTCCATTAATTCGGATTTTTCTAGGTAGCGTTTGGGCGGAGTCATAGAGCGTTCGAACATTGAACTGTGAAACCGCCTTTCCATAACGTGCTTCACGCATATCCATATTAAGGCCGCGTTTGGACAGTGTTGCCCTAGCATCTGGACGGTTGCAAGCTGTCTTTCCCGATTTGTGTCTGCAGAGGAAAACTGAAATCTTCTTGAACACTAAAAAGCATTCGGACGTGTTGCCCTAACGTTCGGACCAATGGCAAAGGCAGGAATCTGTCTTAGTAGGGGGCGAAATTAAAATAATAAAATATAATGATAAATATTTTTTTTTTGTTCTTTTCAAATACTATTTTATTATAATATATAAAAGTATGGTAATTACAATTCAAAATATAAATTATAACATAGTATATGTATCACAAAAAACTTATCTATCAAACTTCATAAATATATGTCAAATTGATATATCAGTTAACATGTAGGCACTAATACTCTAAAAAAATAAAATAAAATAAAAATAAAAATTGAAAAATACAAAATACAAGGTGCCAAACTTGCATCCTACGCGCCCTAAAATTGCTAGTACCGTAGCAACGTGTAGAGGAAGATTTGAGACGTGTCGACTTTGGACGGATGCAACGCTGAGCTTGTCAGAATCTTATAAACACTGGAGGGCATTCGGATGCATGATTGGGTTGTCTGGACGGAAACAAGGGATCCGACTTTTGTTGAGTTGTCAACTGCACAAAATCTTCCTGGAACTTCTAAAATTGCCTTCTTGATGCTTGTGACACTGAACTTGTTATAATAAGGCTCTTCTATCTTTAGAGAAATAAACTCTGATAAACTGAAAATTCTGAATAATACGATAACCTTGTTTACGACATCAACATTACATGATAGTGATTTTGTCAACAAAATGAAGCCAATCAAACTAACAAACTCAATGACAGCGAGTTTTACCTTTTTCTCCTCAGAGTAGTTACGGCACTCAAAAATAAACTCCACCTTCTTCTCCCATTCCAAGTACGCTTCAGGATTGTTTTTCCCTTGGAACGACGGTATCTTCATTTTGATGTTTCCTAGGTTTCTGCCAGTCCCATCTCGCCATCTTGGATATCTTCGGAAACCTCTACCACCCCTTTCTCCCCTTGGCACGAACCTGCCATTACCGTTCAATGAAGCTTGATCCTCTTTATCTTCGAACCCATCCTCGTGGTCGTCATTAGAATCATCCACGGGCACACGCCTTTCTTGCCTTCTAGCATTAGGGACTCTTTGGGGATGCTCCTCATGACAAGTAGCAATAATAGTGTCTTCTTGCCTATCCATCCAATCCCGAATCTCATTAAACACCACGTCCATGTGTTCAAATTGTTGTTGCATAGCCTGCAACACGAAGGATGACTCTTCCCTTCCTTGTTGGTTCGATGTGTCACCTATATTTTTGAAACTGTATAAAAATGTTAGAAATAATTCCTCACAACACTCCCTCACATGTTTGCACTCAAATTATGTCACTCACACTCATGTTTCACTCTTAAATTGGCTCTTTTTTCTCTCGATATTAGTCTCACACTCTCTCTTGTATTTTTCCACTCGTAGTTTTCCCTTTTCAGTTCTTTATTAAACTAACAAACTTGATCAAGAAATTCAACTTGTAGTATTTAAACCAATACTGACGGCAAGCAAATATTATAGAAACAACGAATCAAAGGAAAATGAAAAAAATCATATTTTTTTTTTGAGAAACTGAAACTACAAAAGTCACGATTCAAGGAAAAATTAACTTTGATAAGCACGGTGAATTATTTATCTGTTGCTTTAGTAACACCTTTTCCCCCCCCCCTTTTTTTTTGATGTCTCTCTCTTTTTCTTTTTCGTTTTTTCTTTTTTTTTTTTTTTTTTTTTTTTTTTTTTATTTTTAACTTTGTGCATGAAACAAAAAAAAAAAAAAAAAAATAAGGAACAATTAATACAAACGGAACAAGATAGGAGGATAACAAGAATAAGGAATAATGAACACAAACGGAATAAGATAAGATGATAACAAGAAACAAAAGATAAAATGATAGTAAACCTGATTTTAGACCCTGGCTCTGATACCAAATGATGCGAACCTCAACCGACACTCTTTGAGATCCAACAAACAATATTGGAATATTGTACCTAGAAAGCTAAAATTCAGATTTTTGATAGAAAACCCCGACCAAACGTTTATGAAAATAATTATTGACTTCTAATTTTACCACTGTGTGTATTTGTGTGCAAACAAATATCTTAAATGCGGAATTTAAATAAGACAAGATATTTGTTACGAAGTGGAAACTCTGTGAAGAGAAAAACCACTTTGGGGCAGCCAAACCCAGGAAATCCACTATCCAAAAACAAAGCTAGTTACAAGACACTCGTACTCACATACCCTTATGCAGTAGTCATACCTTTAACTCTGACACGAAGCCCATCGTGAACGCTTCCCAACCAGATCTTCCACATGAAGGGGTTTTTAATGGATTCCTTTACCTTAGGGCTGACCCCTAAATAGACTTCACACGAACTGTTGAGCACACACCGGCAATGGCTTGAGAGCTAGGGGATCTTCGATTCTCCCTAAACACCCTCTCAAAGCACTATGGAATTCACTATCGAATTCTGTACAAAACACAAGCCTAGGACCCTCTATTTATAGGCTTACAGGAAACCTAAAACTGCTGAAATTCAGGCTCTGGCTGACGAGCATTGGGAAAGAAGTTAGCCTCCTCCGGACGGTTTTCTACGATATCCTTTCAGAAACAGCTTAATTCTATCTTTATCAGGTTCACGTCCGGAAGGCTTGACTGAGCCTCCAGACGGTCTTCGCTAAAATCATTTCCGCATTCGAACGGAACTCTGGAATATTCTGAAATACTGGACATCGTCCGGACTCTTGCAGGGACTTCCCAAATAGTGTCGACTTCTGAAATCCAACTCCTTGTTGAATATTGATTGACCTAGCGTCCGAATGGTGTTGCTCTGACGTCTGGATGTCTTTATCGTTATCTGTAAGACACTGCGAGGCGTCCGGACTCCTTCAAAGGCTCGTCCGGACGGTTGAACAGGAACTGGCGATTTTGTCTTGGATTTTGCAAGGACTCTTCATGGACATCTTCTTAGAAGCTTGTGATCAAATACTTTCTTTGATTTGAACATTGTCTGAATACATGAAAATTTTGAATTGAAAACCGACCATCCTGTTAATTTGCAACCATTACATAAAGTGTTTTTGTTTATCCAGAATGTAGCCAATTAAAATACTAACAAACTCCCCATTTGGCTATTCTGGGACAAAAACACTTGACCAGTTTAGAAACACATTCCCGGTTTAAATACCAAAATCAACAACGAAAAATGCTCCCCTTTTTTGTCACACAATGACAAAAAGTAAACAGAGTATTAATTTAAAAACATAAGTGTTTTTAAATTTAAAAAGTACACCAAAGTGTCAGTACAAATTTAAAATTGTTCGATAACCAAAACATGACAGAACATAAAAAAAAAAATCAATCATCATCATCATGCGGCTTGGGATGATGATATTTTAGGCACTACCTTATGTCGATCTGGCTCTGCTAGACACGCTCTCCTATAAGATTGACTTCCCGCTGGAGAGTTGACATAGAAGTCATAAGCTGTGCAAAAGCAGCTTCAATGTCAAAGGAGGGAGGCACAACCTGTGATGATGATGTAGCTGCTGTGGGGAGATTTGGTGGAGGTTGAGGAACAATGCCTTAGCCTCATGCCGCAACTGGGCATTAGACTTCATGAGAGTCTGTATTGTTGTGAGTTTTAAAGAGTACTCGCAAGCGCACGAATTGTTTGCAATATAGTGTGTGCAAGTGCGAGGTCGAATCCACAGGGAAATGGTCAAAAATCAGTGTCTTGCTTAATCAACCTCATTCTAACCTAGTTCCAAGATTTTGAGGGTTAAACATGCACAAAAAATGCTAAGTAAAGAGGAAGAAATGAAATATGTAAAAAGGGACTAAGGCTAAGGAATTCACCAAACCATCTCCAACAACTCACATTCTTGGTTTCCACTTGAACATCCAAAGAACATTAAGCTTAGGGTGTCATTAAAGTCTCTTAACCATCAACCTTAGAACCATTAAATGAATCCAACTCAAAGATAAATCACAAAGAGTACCAATTTGAAATCAAATCATCTATTGTATCCATTCAAAGAATAATCACAATGGATATCTTCTTTCAAACCGATAAAACACATTAAATGTCCTATTTCTACCACTAACCACATTCATTGCAAAAGATAAAGCATTTAAATGAATGGAACTTGAATAACATAATGATATAGTATTAAATGTGCAAGTAGGACTACAAGAGTATGAGTGTCATCAATGGAGAGGTTTCATCCTCAACCTTAGTTGAGAGTTCTAGCCTCCCATGACTAAGAACACCACAAAAACTTAAAGAACAAACATGAAAATTGAAGAAAAGCTTTACAAAGACAAATGTCTGAAGAAAAGAGCTACTGAAGTAAACTACAAAATGCACGAAATTAAACCTATCTACTGCTCTCTGAACTCCCCCAACAAGGAGGCATGGCTATGGCTTTATAGAAGGAAATTAGGGCTAGAAACCCATGTAAAATGACTCCTCTAACCCCCTCTAGGGTTTCTCTCTTGCTAGAGACAACCAAGGTCACGAAACCAGCATGTCATGGAGAACTGCTTTTTGTCATGGAGACGCTCCTGATTGGGTGTTCTGGCGCGCTTCTGCAAAAGTAAGTTCTGCGAAATTTCGATCGATCGACTTCGGGCAAAATTTCGATCGATCGACTTTTCATGACTTCCAAATTTCCAAGTATTTCCACATGAAATTTTGCCATTCCTCTCTTATTGACCTATAAAACACAAGAACACAAAAACTAACAAAAACATCAGAAAATTGCAAGGCTAATGGTCTAACTAATGTAAATCAAGGAGTCCAAATATACAATATTTGGTACTCATCATATATGCCAAGGTGATTTGAGATCCATGAGCGGGGCTCCGAGTCTGAAATATCTGTCATGACCTGAAGGCAGATTTGAGTGATCAAACACCCAAAAGACAGACTCGTGTTCTTCTCATCGCGAACCTCGAGCATAGTGTGCAAGATGTGCTTGCACAGGCAAAAAGGAGACCGCATCACGATGGCATCGAGAAGGGTGGCCTTCTTGAGGGTAAGCCACTCCAACGAGCTTGAGGCCAAAGGTTAGTCACCACAATCTTTGCTAAAAATCAGTGCATAGGAGCAAAAGCACCGATGTTGATCTAGGAGTGGGTCTTGTCTTCTCTCTGAGGTCTCGTCCCAAAGAAGTCATGCAAGAAATCAATGCTGGGAGCCTCATCAGGAAAAGGAACTCCGGAGACTGGTAACACAGGCACTCCAATCACAGCACTGATAAGCTGAGGATCAATCTGTATCTCCAGTCCTCTAACCATGGTCTGCATAATGAGTCCGCTATCATCCTCTTGGATGATGACCATGTTGCCATAGAACTCCCGTACCAGTTTGGGAAAAGCCGGGCATGCACAATTGTACAAGTACTCCCAGTGGTTCTCCATTAGCATCTAAGCGATGGGGAGCAGAACTGGATCTCTCAGATTTGGACGGAGAAGATTCACTTGGATAGGACCTGTCGTGATCGCATGCGATGCAATCTATCAGCAATTGACTCTTCAGTTCTTTGCCTGACACAGGGAGGAGAGTCATCTGAAGACATAATTCCTAGACTAAAAAAAATCACAGACACAAATTCATGAAAGCATTAATTCCTGTTAGTCCAAAAAAAAATTTGGGCATTATTAAATGGACTATCCAGAAATTACAACATCAAGAACCATAACCCAAACAATATTGAGAACCAAATATGCAGAATCTCAACCCAATTAATAAACTATTTTGAGCAATAATACATATTAAACTCAAAATAATAGAAACCCAAAAACAACCTATTTCAAGCATAGAAACTTAAAATAAATTAGTAAAAGTGTATTAAAAACATACCTGGGGTGTAGATAAATTGCAAAGATGACACCAGCACTTGAGAATTACGCATAAAAAGCATAGAATAAATGAACAACACGACAAAAAGAGCCAAAAGAGGCGAATGAGAAGGCTACGAAGCGGGGAGAATGCGATTTAACCCTACAGGGTTCACCGTCCGAACGGAACTTAAGTGACGTCCAGACGGAGTGCCATGGAGGAGATCGCAAAAACACGCCCGTCCAAACTAGAAGAATTGACGTCCGGACGAATCAACTATATTGTCCATATAACCAGAATCACCGTCCGGACATACAGGAGCACCGTCCGGACATCCCGAAACACACCGTCCGGACGCTTCACACAAAAAATCTAGAAAAAAAGAGCAGAAAAATATTTCCCAAGTAATTTCCAGAGCACGCATGTATGTAACACTGATATCTCAGTTCAATTAGCATTTCAAAAATATCCCAAGATATAATTAAGAGTTAAGTTTTAGTAAGCACAAGAATTTCCCTGCAGAAAGACATTTTTCAATAGAAAACTTAACTCAAGTAATGCATGTGTGTGTGTGAAGGCTTTCTCAATAAGGTATGAAGTTCACTGATATGACTTAAATCACCCGGATTTTTCAAAGAGAGGAAATCAATGTTATATCAGTCAAAAGTCAAACCTTATTATGCTAGGGCCTAGTTACCTTCATCTGATACACTCCCCCTAAGCTGCAGGACTTTTCTTTTACTATGTCCTTTAGTGACCGTCTATTTCCACAATGATGTGTTCACTGACTGTTTCTTTAGGGACAAGATCAAGAACAGATTTATAGTATAAGCAGTGGATCTTTTTATTTATCCATTTTTATTCAGTTTTGAATGCCTTTTATCAGTTGGTGCTAAGAATGCCAGAATATTTGGGTTCTAGGTTCAACTAGCGAGTTGGTCAATTTGACCATCTTAGAAAAAAAAAAAAATCTCTCTCATTTAAAATTTCCAAAAGCTAAAAGTCAAAAGAGAGAAAAAAATACCTTAGGGGGAGCCTTTGGAAAGTGCACAATTTTTCATCGCATGAGAAAAGCACCTATCTATTATGGATGCCACTGGAAAACTTTTCAGATATCGAGAGAAACTCTCAGTTATATAAAGGCAAAAGAACAAACGCATCAAAAACTGAGACATCAGTTAAACATACATAAGATAAAACTCTGCATCCTTTAACCCCCCCCCCCCCCTTTTTTATTATATATATATATATATATATATATTTAAAACAACAACCATGCTTCACAATATAGAGGATAATATAGACCTAGCATGTAAGGTAAAAACAAACCTGTCCTCAGGGAGAGAGGTTTGATAGTACCAAGATAGAAAAACAGCCGCTCGATGTGCTTTTACTATCATCCCTATTTAATACCTGCAGAATTTCCTCAAGACAACCCAAGAGGGAATATAGGATGATAAGTTTTTATAAGATGATAAAATAAAATAAACTATGCAAGTGTACCTGTCATGCTCTAGGATTTAGGAACCAAAATCCTAGGCATGTGTGACCTTACCTACTAGGTAGGTCTGTTCCCCCTCGGGGAGTAGGTGTCCGCGTCCTCATCCTGTCCTTCCTTCTTAAGCTGTAGTGCCAGAAATCTGACCAGATCTTGCATGAAGGAACTGACGGAAGATGTTCCTTCATAGGAGATTTCCCTTCTTCCAGTCTTCTGTTCTTCCATATACAGCTTCTTGGGGACCCAAGTCTTTTTTGCTTGAGTAGGCTTCTGCAGCTGCTGATGCTTTGGAACATGATTTATAGGCGGAGATCTATGCTGCCTGAGACACTTAGGTGGAGGACACTTAGGTGTTATATGACTGCTAACTCCACATTGGTGACACATGGGAGTTTTAGGAGCCTGCCACTTTTTCTTCCTTTGAACTTGCCAATGTGGGTAGTTAGGTCTGATGTGCCCTGGCTTGCCACAGTGATGGCATGTGAGAGGCTTTCTTCTGATAGGAAGCTTGGCCTGAGGCTGAGGGATGATATGAACTTCCCCTTCCATAACAGCTTTTCCCTTATCCACTCTTGGGGGTGGAGATTCGGGAATAACTGGCTTCACGAAAATGGTCTTGGAGGTAGAAGGAGTATCAGAAATGGAAGGAGGAACATACCCGAGTTTGGTCTTGTCAGTTGGGCACTTCTGAATGGAGAGCATGTGAGTGAGCTTCTCGTCTGAAACTCTCTCTAGTTACAACTGTTTCTCCAGTAGCCTCTCTTCTAAATCATTGATCTTTATGAGCATAGAGGTCTTCTCTGTCCTGAGGTTGTTAAGCTCTAGTACCTGTTGTTTGTATTTCTCCCTCAGCTTTAGGAATTCAACATATTGAAGTTGATAGGCTGACTGTATATCTTCTTCTTCACTATTCTCAGAGTAGTAGGACTGAGAATCTTCCTTATCTTCATATGGGGCCACGAAGGCCAGTAATTTTTCTTCCTAAGGAGTTTCTTCTTCCTTCTCAGACTCATTGCTGAGAGTTGCATTAAAGGCTTTTCCTCTTTGTTTCTTCAGATTTGCACATTTAGTCCTGATGTGCCCAAATCCTAAACATTCGAAGCACTGGGGACCCCTCGGATCTTTCTTCTCTGCTTCTTCTGTGTCAGTTTTGTGGGGAGCCTTCTTAGTCTGTCAGAGAACTTCTTCTTGAATTTATTACTTTTCATGAATCGCTCAAAGTTCTTGGCTAACATTGCCACTGCATCTTCATCAATATCAGAGTCTTCGTCAGATGAGACTCTGGGTTTCTTCTGGGATGCCTTAGATGCCTTTAGGGCAATTGTCTTTGCCTTTCAGACTGGGGGTAAGGAGTATTTATATGTTTGAAGAGATCCTACCAGCTCTTCAATCTTCATCTCCTCCAGATCTTTGCTTTCTTCTATATTTGTCACCTTAATCATGAAACGCTCAGGAAAAGATCTTAGTATTTTTTGGATGAGTTTTACATCCGAGATTTGCTTTCCAAGACTCACCATCGAGTTTCTTAGGTCACTAAGGTGTAGAACTCTCCAAAGGTCTCTTCTTCTAGCATCTTAATTTCTTCAAATTTAGAAATCAACATTTGAAGGTAGGCAGATTTCACCAGTTTTGTGCCTTCATACGTTGTTTCTAGAATTTTCGATTCATCTTTAGCAATTTCACAATTTGAAATTCTTGTGAATTCAGATAGTGAAAGTGCTTGACATAGTGCATGGAGGGCTTTATGATGAGTGCCAAATATTGTATATTTGGACCCCTTAATTTGCATTAGTTGGACCTTTAGCTTTGTTATTTTCTAATGTTTTTGGTTAGTTTTTGTATTTTGGTATTTTACAGATCATGGAGAGAAAACGTTAATTTTTAAGTGAAAAAAATGCAAAGTTTGGAAGTCAAAATCGGATTGGATCAAATTTCAGGTTCTGCATAAGTTATAGTATTTTGATCATAACTTTCAGCTCAAGTATCATATTGAAGTGAAATTAGCAGCGTTGGAAAGCTAATTCAAAATGATACAAATCATTGTGAAATAGAATTTTCCTAATTCGAAAATTTGCTACGTCATAAATGTCCCGCAATATAAGAGCACGAATTTCCTTGTTCCTGGCGGCTGCAGACACTCCAAACCCTAGCATTCTTTTCTCTTATTAGGGTTTTTGAGGGGTAGAGGTGCAATTTTGAAAATATGGCCCTAAACCCTAGCGTTCTTTTCTCCTATTAGGGTTTAGAGGGGTAGAGGTGCCATTTTGTAAAAGTTGGGTTTAACCTAATCTTCTGCTATAAATACCCCCTGCTAGGCACCACTTAGGACACATCCCAACATTGTACATAGCAGCAGCTGGGTTCTTTGGCTTCTATTCTTTGTAAGTTTTTATTTTTATGTTCTTAATGAAATTTAGTATTTTATTTTTAGTAATGAGTAGCTAATTTTTCAACTAAGGTTGAGGATGAAACCTCACCTTAGAAGAGCAACTATATTTTCATGAGAGTTTTTGCTATCCGATTTTATTGGATTTAATATTTTCAATATTCTACTTCTTTTCAATTTTTGAGATTATTTCTTGGATATCTATTGTGATTTCCGGATACATGTGATGATTTGAGAATTGTCTCATTTAATTGATTGCTTGGATTTTTCATTTATCAAAATGTTCGATATTCATTGTGTTTTGTTCTACGGATACATTTGATGATTCGGTTTAAACCGGATATCTTTTGCGATATGTGCAAAGAACGATTCAATGAATGATTTAATTAATTTTTGAAGCATATTAGAACATTCATAAGATTTTACGGTGAGAACTTCGGATATCTATTAACGAACATGAAAATATGTTGCTGTGATTTGGTGGGTGTGGATTCTAAAACCTTAGTATATTTTTCTTTTGTTTTATTTTATTTTATTTTATTTTTCTATTATTCACCAAATTTGGAACTAGGTTAAAATAGAATTAGTTTAAATAGAAATTAATTTTTGCAACGCAATTCCCTGTGGATACGATCTCGCACTTGCACATATACTATATTGCAAACGATTCGTGTGTTTGCGAGTATTAAAATTTGCACATCACTTTATCATTGGAAAGCCTTGCGCTTGTTTGAATGTAATTTCGTCTGTTTCTTTTGATTTAATCCAACCAGTTTCAACAATTTTCCAGACGTCAATAGATTTTAAAAAGAAACACATTCGGGCTTTCCAATAGCCATAGTTTGTCCCATCAAAGGGCAGAACAGAATTAAGATTTTGAGACAATTATCATAAACAGAATCAAGAGGATACACTCAAGAAATAAATCTAAAACAGAGTGTACCTAGCTCTGATACCAATTGAAAATAATTATTGACTTCTAATGTAACCACGTGTGTGTGTTTGTGTGCAAACAAATATCTTAAATGCGAAATTTAACTAAGACAAGATATTTGTTACGAAGTGAAAACTCTGTGAAGAGAAAAACCACTCCGGGGCAACCAAACCCAGGAAATCCACTATCCAAAAACAAAGCTAGTTACAAGACACTCGTACTCATATACCCTTATGCAGTAGTCATACCTTTAACTCTAACGCGAAGCTCATCGTGAACTTCCCAACCAGATCTTCCACCTGAAGGGGTTTTTGATGGATTCCTTTACCTTAGGGCCGACCCCTAAGATAGACTTCACACGAACTGTTGAGCACACACTAGCAACGACTTGAGAGCTAGCGGATCATCGATTCTCCCTAAACGTCAAAGCACTATGGAATTCACTGTCGAATTCTGTACAAAACACAAGCCTAGGGCCCTCTATTTATAGGCTTACAGAAAACCTAAAACTGCTGAGATTCGGACTCTGGCTGGCGAGCGTCCAAACGAAAGTTAGCCTCGTCCGGACAGTTTTCTGCGATATCTTTTCAGAAATAGCGTAATTCTATCTTTATCAAGTTCACTTCCGGACAGCTTCATCGAGCGTCCGGACGGTCTTCGCTAAAATCCTTTCCACGTTCGAACAGAACTCTGGAATATTCTGAAATACTGGACATCGTCCGGACGTGTTGCCACGTCGTCTGGACGGCTTGCAGAGACTTCCCAAACAGTGTTGACTTCTGAAATCCAACTCCTTGTTGAATACTGATTGACCTAGTGTCCAGATGTCGTTGCTCTGACGTTCGGACGTCTTTATCGTTATCTGTAAGACACTGCGGGGGGTTCGGACGCCTTCAAAGGCTCGTCCAGACAGTTGCATAGGAACCGGCTAAACTTGTCTTGGATTTTGCATGGACTCTTCATGGACATCTTCTTAGAAGCTTGTGATCAGATACTTTCTTTGATTTGAACATTGTCTAAATACATGAAGATTCTGAATTGAAAACTAACCATCCTATTAATTTGCAACCATTACATAAAATGTTTTTGTTTATCCAGAATGTAGCCAATTAAAATACTAACAGTTTATAAATGAAACACGAACCAAAGGTATAAAGTAACAAACCCCGACCCAATGATTAGAATTGAATCACGAACCGAAGGTATAAAATTTGAACGCCACAAGGAAGAATCCTTGATAAGTTCACATGTTCTCTGAAGAACCAATAGATGAAACAAACCTCACGTTTTCTTTTATGTTCATTCAATGATACTTCATTAGAATGAGTGCAGGCTATTTATAACATTTTTAGCCCTACATGCCCACTATAAGGAAAAGGGAACTAATGTATTTCAAAAATAAGAAAATAGATTAAAAAAAAAAGGACTAAAAACATTGGAGCATTAAATTTAGTACTAATAATAGGCAAGTCAATCAGCCAATTAATTGGTATGGAATTGGCAAGTCAATCAGCCAATTAATTGGTATGAAATAGGCAAGTCAATCAGCCAAATAATTGGTTTGAAATTAGAAAATAATCAGCTAGTTTCTCATTCTAATTCCACGCCACTCAAGCCATAATCAGTGATTAATCCACACCATTACTATGAAAAATATGCCCATCAATAGCTTGGATTAAATTTATTACGCATTCATCTTCCTTTGGGCTAAGCTTGGAATGCCCTGTTTTAGAATCACCCCAAATCTCTTAAATCAGCTCATTAAGTGCTTCTTTGATCTTCTTGAATCTTGCTCTAGTAATAGGCCCAACTGGAACATGCAATGGATCATTTAATGGTGCTTGTTGATTCTCATTAGTCGTTCTTGTGTGATTTGATCAACCTGTAAAATCTAGCTTAGGGAGGAACCCTAAGCTATAAAGGATTCCATTGAAGACCCCCTAAAGTAGGAGACCTGGTTGGAAGGGGTTCGTGTATAGGTACACATCATAGGGCACGGTATGACCATTGCATAATGGGTATGTGAGTGTAAGTGTTTTGTTATTAGTTGATGAGTGCCAAATATTGTATATTTAAACCCCCTTAATTTTCATTATTTAATTCTTTAGTTGTGTCTTAATCTAATGTTTTGTGTTAGATTTGTATTTTTAGTGTTTTTTGGGTTGTTAAAGGAAAACGACAGCTTTAAGGTGAAAAATGGAAAGTTTGAAAGAAAACACACTTTGAGAAGACCTAGATGATATGGTTATGTTTAACCAAATCAATGACAGGATTAAATCATCACTAATTGGTTTCAAAATTAGATTGGCCATAACTTTTCGCTCATGTATTGGATTAAGGTGAAATCAGCAGTTTTGGAAAGCTAAACTCAAAATACTACAAATCATTGTGAAATAGGATTTTCCTAATTCGGAAGTCTGCCATGCCAAAAGTGTCTCAAAATATAAGAACGCAAATATGGACAGATCCTATTCTAATTTGTACTAGGATTGTTTCCTAATGTGACTAGGAGATTGAAGTACGATTTTTCTGGGATCTCTAGGGCTTCTAGGGTTTGTTTGCTCCCTTTAAATAGACTGCGAAGTCTCAAGAAAAGGAGGTGGGAGACCAAAAACAAATTCTACATATTTTCTCCCTTTTAGTTTAGTTTTTCTTTAGGTGTAGGTTTTATTTTCATAATCATGAGTAGCTAATTTCTCAAATAAGGTTGAGGATGAAGCCTCATCGATGAAGAACTACAATACTTCCATGTAAGTCTTTTATTATACAATTTTAGTTAGTTTAATTTTTCCAATGTTTTACTTCTTTTCAACGTGTGGAATGATTATTGGATATCTTTTGTGATTCGAGGATACATTTGATTTATTCTACGGGTACAATTGATGTTTTGATTTAAATCGGATATCTTGTTGTGATTTACGAATACACTTGATAATTTGATTTAAATTTGATTTCTTTTTTTGTTTGTGTAAAAAATGGATACACAGGATGGTTTTTGATTAATTGTTTGAAGCATAGTAAAACATACCTAAGATTTTAAATGTGAGAACGTCGGAGTAATATTGATGAATATGGAGTACGTTGTTATGATTCAGTGAGTGTGGATTCCTAAACCTTAGTATTTTTCTATTCTTTTATTTTATTTTATTTATTTTTTATTTTATTTGCAAAAAAACCAAAATTCAAGCCTTTTTCATAACTAGGTTGGGATTTAATTGATTTAGATATAAAATTCTTTTGAAGAGCACAATTCTCTATGGATTTGACCTCGCACTTGAGAGTAATTTAAAACTCACAAAATTTTTTTGGCGCTGTTGCCGAGAAATTTGATGATTTGTGAAAATTGATTTTTTTTTGAATTGATTTTATTTTTCTACTAGTTTAGGTAGACTTTTGTTTTATTTTTCTTCTTGCAATTTTTTGTTTTATTTTTATTTGTTTCTGTTTCACTGTTTAACAAAAAAAATAAATAATAAAAAATAAATAATTTTTTTTTTTTTTGTTATCATTGTTTTGCAGTTCTGCCAAAACTTCATCCACCCATCTTGCGCTCGAGTGCACATCCGCAGACTGCATCAAAACAGTTCAATACTTGAAATTTTCCAAAACTTATTTTTGGTTCATTTTGTGAGTTTTGAAGTTTTAGTTTTTAATTTTTGGTATTTTTGTTTTGTTTTATGCTTCTGTGTTAGTTTTCTTTTTTGATTTTATATTATTTATTTTTATTTATTTTATCTTCTTTAAAAAAACCAAAAAAAAAAAATGGTTCCATTTATTTTATTTTATTTTACTTTATTGTCTAAAAAAAAAAAAAAATCTGTAATTTCCTTTTGGTTTGTTTTGGTTTTTATATTATCTTTTGTTTGTTTTTCTTCTTTTCTTTTCTTTTATTTATTTTTTATTTATTTTATCTTCTTAAATAGAAAAAAAGAAAAAAAAAGAAAAGAAAAAAGGAATGGTTCATGTTTTAGGTTGGATATATGCATGCTAATAATCAGTGAGGGTGAAATATGAATTGTTACCCATTTTCATATTACTCCAATTCTTATCATAGTTCTAGTAATTGTCCATCCTGGGGACAGTTCTGCAATTTTTCATATGAGCAAATTAACATTAATGTCTCTAGCCCAGGGTTTGAATAAAATTCAAATTTTTACAACCCGGACTGGAGCAACCATCCTGATTTCTCGTGGCAAGCTCAAGCCATTGGAAATTGTGCTCCACAATTTTATGAACTGCACCATCTTGATTATCTGCAGTTTGAAAACCAAGTCCTCCATCTTGAATCATATGATCCGCTTCGTCAAAAATCTTCATTGGAAGACACACTGAAGGAGTTTATGGAAAGAACTGGTCAATCCACCATTCAAATGCCACAATCAGAGTCATCATTGGAAGACACTTTCAAAGCCTTAATAAGTGCCAAATATTGCATATTCAAGCTCCTTAACTTGCATATGTTAATTCCTTAGCATTGTTATTTGTTTGATTTTGTGTTATTTTATTTTTTTCAGGTTTTAAATAAACATGCAATTAATTCTACTGATTTTGGGCTTAAAGCACACTTTGAGAAGACCTAGAAGATATGGTTAAGCTTGACCAATCATAATAGCAGACCTAGAAGATGTGGCTAAGTTTAATCAAGCCAAGGGAATGATTAAATCGGAATAGCTCTAATAAGAGTCAAAATCAGATTGGATTCAAATTTGGATTCTGCACACGTCTTAGTATTTTAATCATAACTTTCTGATCAAGTCTCGGATTATAATAATATAGGTGAAGTTGGAAAACTAATAAAATATTCAAGAAATATGTCAGAAACAGACTTCTCCTAATTCGAAAGTTTACAATGCCAAAATCACCCCGCAGTAAAAGACCGCAAATCTGGACCAATTTGGAATCCTTTTCCTACTTAGATTGAATTTTCAATCTCTTACTTGGACCAAGAGACTAAGTTCCGTTTTTTCTTGGAATACTAGGGCTTTTAGGCCTCTTCTACTCTCTATAAATAGACCCCTAAGCTTCAAGAGAAGGTGTGCTTAGGTTTAGATAGAAAATTCTTCTTGGAAGCTTGACAAGTTGAAGAGCAGAAGAACATGGCAGGAGGCCATCCCAGTACCACGATGAGCGGCTAAATTTGTAATAGGGTGTTGATGTAGCCCTTTGCTTTGATTGTATTTTAATTTGAAATTTTCTATATGGATGATGATTGTATAACTGTGAGAATTGATTTTAATGTTTATATTCAATCATTATGAATTTCTTATCTTGCCTTAGAAAGTCTTTTATATTGATTGAACTCAATCTTTCATATTTTATGTGATTATGTGAATGATTGTTATACAATTGTTTTAATTGATATATGATCAAGAGGGTTAGATAGGTCATGCCTAGGGAAGACGAATTGCACTACACCTTAGTTTAGTGTAATTTAGGTAGACAGTCCGTACCAACCAAAGATGGGTTATACTGTTCCATTGATTGTGTGTATCCTATTAAAGACATAAGTAATCCATACCTAGGAAAGACGGGTCGTATCGCATCTTAGTGGTTAGGTGAACGGTCCCGCCAACTAAAGATGGATTATACTTATTCTTTAGACGTAACTTCTTGACTATTCGAGTGAGACCAATCCTATATCATGCATAGTATGGATTTTCCTTGTTAATTTATGATTGAACATTGTTATGCGGTGAGTGGTGAAATCAACCCCCTATTCTTTCTCTCATCACTACTCTCTCTCTATCTTATATCTTTTACGTTTATTTTATACACTTTAGTTAATCACAAATTCAAAAATCTTTTTTTTTTTTTTAATTATTTTTAATTTTCATAAACTTGATAACAATACCCTTGTAGTCCCTGAGGTTCGACACCCTCAATATAGTCCTATCCTACAAGGATTCGTCCTATTGTGAGTGATAATTATTATTGTTGATATATTTTGGTAAACAAAAGACCACATCAGTTTTTGGCGCCTCTGCTGGGGACTGCAAACAGCTATGTTATTAAGTTTAAAGATTGAATTTAACTTGATTCTTTTCTGTTTTTATTTTATTTCTAATTTTGGTTTCTTTACTTTTATTTTTTTATACATTTATTTTTCTTTTGTTATTTTATTTTATTTTTGTCAATTTATTTCATGTGGGGAGGCATTCCAACTGCCACCATGTTAGAGATTGTCCTACTACCAGGCAATTTTCTAATTATTTTTATGAGCATATGAACACACTATTCTCTAGACCGAGGAATGACCCTAACTCTGATTCCTATAACTCGGCATGAAGCAACTAGTCTTATATCTCGTGGCAAGCTCAAGTTCCTAAAAATTATACTTCACAATTTTATGAACTGTACCATCAGGCATATCCGCTGTTCAATGATCAATCATATTCCCCTCAATATCAAGCAACTCCACAGGAGAAATACCAAGCCGAACCACCTCTTCCGATAAGTTCTGACTTTCAAGATTAGATGTTGAAATTTATGAGCAAGATGAATCAAATAATTGACTCTTAGAATCACATGGTGAACTCTCACTCTGAATCCATTGCCAAGATAGAAACTCACGAAGATGAGTCATCTCCCATCTACTGGCCTTCACAACAACAATACCAATAGGATCCATCTCTTCTGTTGGATTCTAACTTTAAAATGTTGAATCTTATGAGAACAATTGAGGAGGCTAATCAGATTATGAAGTCTCAACAGGAACAATATACCCCTCAATTCTTTGCCAAGATGGAAGCTCACGTTGAAATCATCAACCACCTCAATAGAGAAGAAGAAGAGCTTCAAAGTCAGCCGGTGGCCAATCTTGATGGACACTACATGGTGGATGAGAAAACTTCTTATCATGAGCAAGACATCACCACAATGAAGAATGGAGAAGTGATTGAAACTCACGTGGAAAATAGGAAGGAGGAGCAAATTGAGGCCCCAAAAGCTTTACATCGAGCAAAAGGCGAGTAAGTGAGCACTGAGGCTCCTTCATCATCCACTCTTATTCACAAAATGCCATACGAACCCAAAGCTCCTATTCCAAGGTAATCTAAAAATTTCATTTTCAGAGACAAATAACACTCTCCCGGTCATTATTGCTTATGACTTAAAAAGAGGCGAGGATAGTAGTTTGTTAGGGCTGTTAGAAGAGCAAAAAGAAACCATCGAGGTAGAAAACTTCCTCTAGTATTCTCCTCATTTTACTCCAGTTCATAGTTTCCTTCCGGATGAGAAACTGTTTGAGAATACTCATAGGGATCTACCTCGATATGCGCACATTCAGAATTGCCTTTCTGTAGGTCAAATTTATTCTCTTTGGTCCAAGAGAAGAAAATATTGGTGCTTCAAATTTAAACTTAAGGGTCAAAGAGCACTGAGCACATCAAGGATGTGGATTTCGTTGGCTTGGTGGATCCCACATATTTTGACTAAATGAGTCAGCTTCCTAGGTTTGAGCACAAGCCATGTGCGCTCGAGTCCTCCATCAGGCCAGGTGATGGAAACCAAGGAGCTGGACATGCTGATCATACACATGGGAATGGGGCTGAAGTTGTGCAAGACCCTTTGTCACTTCCTAGTGGCCCAATTACAAGACTTAGAGCCAAACGTTTCAAGGAAGCACTAAATGGGCTAATCCAAGAGAATTGGGCTGATTCTAAAAAGACCAAGATGGGCTCAAATAATAATCAAGGCTTAGTCCATGTCATCAAAACAGTTGAAGAGGATAATTAGCATGCAAAAACGTGACCAGCTTGGTTTGACCATTAAAGGGTGTGAACTCGTTGAGTTTCAAGGATATTAAATAGGGGAATGAACTTGGTCTTGGCTGGTTATGAATTTAGTCATTTAGTTATTTTGGTTGCCTCTAGAAGTCCAAAGAGACCTAAAAATATTGGGACTTGTTTATGTTGGCACTTGTGTTGCTTTTAAAGCTATAATTAAGACTTTTCCTATTCTTGGAGGGTTGTTCCAAGTATATATATGGGCATAACGAATTTTGTAAGGAATATAGAATTTTGTTTTCAGAAAATTATTATTGTGAGGTCTTGTGTTCCTCTTTGTTCTTGAAAGAACTTTTTGAGCTTATCAAGTTAATCTTGTGGCGTTCAAACAACCAAACTTATCACCTTGATTCTTGAAGAGATTCAGATTCTTGGTGTGGCGTTTCAATCCTTCGTAGTCTTGGTTTCTCATCTAGTTAGGTGACGGGTCAAGCCTCAACAATTCTTGTCTACACGATCTTGGGGTTTCAAAACATCATTGCTATCGGGTTTCATCACATTTGTTGGTGGAGTTCATATCATTTTGGTATCAGAGCCTTGGTTCTAAGGCAAGTTTGACTATCTTTTATTATTGTTTCTATTTTTTTTTTTAATCTCCTGTTCCCTGCTGTGAAAAAAAGAAAAAAAGAAAAAAAGAAAAGAGCAAAAAAAAAAAAAAAAAAAAAAAAAAAAAAAAGAAAAGAAAAGAAAAAGTACTCGATTCCAGTAAGAAAATTTCTTACTTTCTATCTTGTTTCTCACCTTATTCAAGTTCTTGACCTTTCTGAGTAAGAAAATTTCTTCCTTTCTATCTTGTTTCTCACATTATTCAAGTTCTTGACCTTTTTGATGAGTTTTGGTTATTTCTCAATTGCTGCTGGATTATTTTGAATTAGTTTCTTGAAGTTCGATTAAGAACTAAGAAGACACAAAAGAGTGGAAAAAGGCAAGAGTGTGTGAGACCAAAAGAGGGTAAAAGCCGTTTAGAGTGAAAACACGAGTGTAAGTGTTAATTCTTGAGTGAAACACGTGAGGGAGTGCTTGTGAGGATTCTAACCTTGTTTTGCAGATTCTAAACATGTCCAATAATCAAGAAGAAGACACAACCGAAGAATTTCGACAACCCACAGCTTCGAACCTCCAAATGCAAGCGTTGTTAGGGGAGATGAGGCGTATGTTGAGGGCTGAATTAGAACCTATTCACGAGAGGTTGGACAGGGTAGAAGCAGAAACTCCTAGGGGACAGCAACAAGACAATCCCAATAGGCAACAAGGTGGGCGTGTTCCGTGGCGGAATGTTGAGGAAGAGGCGGAGTTGGAGGAATTTGATGAGCCATATTTGAACCGAGGCAGGTTTGAGCGTGGGTATGGGAATAGAGAAGCTAGGATGGGTAGGCCTAGGAGGGATAATGATTTAGGAAACATAAAGATTAAAATTCCGTCTTTTCAAGGTAAAAATGATCCTGAAGCTTATTTGGAGTGGGAAACTAAAATGGAGATGGTGTTTGATTGTCACAACTACTCGGAGATAAAGAAGGTTAAGTTGGCTGCAATTGAATTCACAGATTATGCCATTGTTTGGTGGGATCAATTACTGATTAATAGGAGGAGAAATAGAGAGCCACCCGTGGACACTTGGGAGGAGATGAAAATGCTTATGAGGAGGCGTTTTGTACCCAACCATTATTATAGGGGATTGTATCAAAAGTTGCAGAGGTTAACTCAAGGTTCCAAGAGTGTGGATGAGTATTACAAGGAGATGGAGGTAGCAATGATCCGGGCTAATGTAGAAGAGGACCGAGAAGCCACCATGGCTAGGTTTTTGCACGGTTTAAATCGTGAGATTGCAGATATAGTCGAGTTGCAGCACTATGTTGAGTTAACAGATATGGTGCATCAAGCCATAAAAGTGGAGGAACAATTCAAACGAAAGGGATTGGCTAGGAGGGGACAACCTATGGCTACCACCAGCCCATGGAAGACAGCTCCAAAAAAGGACGAGCAGCTTCAAAATAAGCAAAAATTTGAACCCTCTAAGAATGCCAAACCAACAACCACCACTACTTCAGGTAACACCGAGGCTTCTATTTCTAAAACACGTGATATTAAGTGTTTTAAATGTCAGGGGCGGGGACACATAGCCAGCCAGTGTGTAAACAAAAGGGTGATGGTGATAAACGCCCAAGGAGAGCTTGAGTCGGAGAATGAGGAAGAAGTAGATGATGATGACATGCCACCTTTGGAGGATGCCGATGATGAGCAAAATGCTGTGGTTGGAGATTTATTGGTAGCAAGGCGAGTTCTCAATGTGCAAGTTAAGGAGGAAGAAAGTAACCAAAGGGAAAACTTGTTTCATACTCGGTGCTTTGTAAATAACAAAGTTTGCAGCGTCATTATTGATGGTGGGAGTTGCACAAACGTAGCCAGCACTTATTTGGTGGAGAAATTGGCCTTAACCACCTTGAAACATCCTCACCCTTACCGGCTTCAGTGGCTGAATGAATGTGGCGAAATCAAGGTGACAAGGCAAGTGTTGGTGGCATTATCCATTGGCAAATATGAGGATGAGGTGCTTTGTGATGTGGTTCCTATGCATGCATGCCATTTATTGTTGGGAAGACCATGGCAGTATGATCGGAGGGTTACGCATGATGGATTCACAAATAGGTATTCTTTCACTCTTAAAAGGCAACCCATTACTCTTGTGCCATTAACTCCAAAACAGGTCATGGAGGACCAACTAAAGTTACAAAGATCAAATGAAAAGAAAAAAGAAAAAGAAAGGAAGGCCGAAAGTGGAAAAAAAGAGTTGAAAAAAAAAGAAAGAGAGAAAAACATTGATCAGAGTGAAAAAGAAAGAGAGAGGATTTCGGCCATAGTGAGAGCAAGAGAGGAAAAATTCAGTTACATTGCAAAAAAAAGTGAGATCAAGAGAGCATTATTTTCACACCAGCCCCTTATTGTACTCATGTACAAGGAGGCTCTTTTATGTACTAATGATCTCGTCGGTACTTTGCCGAGCAATATTGTTTCTCTTTTGCAGAAGTTTGAAGATGTCTTTCCCGAAGAGGTACCTAGTGGCTTACCTCCAATCCGAGGGATTGAACATCAAATTGATTTCATACCCGGTGCATCAATTCCTAACCGACCTGCTTATAGGAGCAATCCTGAGGAGACCAAGGAACTTCAGAGGCAAGTAGGTGAATTATTGGAGAAGGGGTATGTGCGTGAAAGCATGAGTCCTTGTGCGGTCCCGGTGCTATTAGTTCCTAAGAAGGATGGAACATGGAGAATGTGTGTTGACTGCCGGGCCATCAACAACATAACGGTAAAGTATCGTCATCCTATTCCTAGGTTAGATGATATGCTGGATGAATTGCATGGTTCTTGTGTCTTTACAAAAATTGATCTTAAGAGTGGATATCATCAAATTAGGATGAAGGAAGGTGATGAATGGAAAACTGCTTTTAAAACTAAATATGGTTTGTATGAATGGTTAGTGATGCCTTTCGGCTTAACTAATGCGCCAAGCACATTTATGCGTTTGATGAACCATGTTTTGCGTGCATTTATTGGCAGATTTGTAGTTGTGTATTTTGATGATATCCTAATTTATAGCAAAAACTTGGAAGAACATGTGATGCATTTAAAATCTGTTTTGGAAATCTTGAGGAAAGAAAAGTTGTTTGCTAATCTCAAGAAGTGCACCTTTTGCACGGATAAGCTTGTGTTTCTTGGTTTTGTTGTTAGTAAGAGAGGAATTGGGGTGGACGAGGAAAAGGTGAAGGCAATCCAAGAGTGGCCAACGCCTACAACAATCAGCCAAGTGAGGAGTTTCCACGGCTTAGCTAGCTTCTATAGACGGTTTGTGCGTGATTTTAGTAGCTTAGCCGCCCCTCTTACTGAAGTCATCAAGAAAAATGTGCCGTTTAAGTGGGGAAAAGAACAAGAAAATGCATTTAATCTGATCAAAGAAAAGTTAACTAATGCACCTTTGCTTGTTTTACCTAACTTTGCTAAAACTTTTGAAATTGAGTGTGATGCTTCAGGAATAGGTATTGGAGCTGTTTTGATGCAAGGTGGTCATCCAGTTGCTTATTTCAGTGAAAAGTTGAGTGGGGCAGCCCTAAATTACCCCACTTATGATAAGGAAATGTATGCCTTGGTAAGGGCTTTGGAAAATTGGCAGCACTATCTATGGCCAAAGGAATTTGTGATTCACACAGATCATGAATCTTTGAAGCATTTGAAAGGACAGCAAAGGTTGAACAAACGCCATGCCAAGTGGGTGGAATTCATTGAAACATTTCCTTATGTGATCAAGCAAGGTAAGGAAAATGTGGTGGCTGATGCATTGTCCCGAAGGTATGCTTTACTTTCCATTTTAGATACAAAATTGCTTGGCTTTGAATATATTAAGGATTTGTATGCACAAGATTCTGATTTTGCTGATGTGTTCAATGCATGTGAAAAAGTGGCGTTTGATAAGTTTTATAGGCAAGATGGATTTTTGTTTCGGGAAAATAAACTGTGTGTGCCTATGTGTTCTTTGCGTGAATTGCTTGTGAGAGAAGCTCATGGTGGTGGTTTGATGGGTCATTTTGGTGTAGCTAAGACTTTAGGAATTTTGCATGATCATTTTTTTTGGCCTCATATGAAACGTGATGTGGAAAGAATCTGTGAGAAGTGTATCACGTGTAAACATGCTAAGTCTAAGTTGAAACCCCATGGTTTGTACACCCCTTTGCCAATACCTAGTGAACCTTGGACTGATATTTCTATGGATTTTGTTTTAGGTTTACCTAGGACTAAGAGGGGGAGAGATTCAATTTTTGTGGTGGTAGATAGATTTTCCAAGATGGCACACTTCATTGCTTGTCATAAAACTGATGATGCATCACATATAGCTGATTTGTTCTTCAAAGAAATTGTTAAGTTACGTGGCATGCCTAGGACCATTGTTTCTGATAGGGATGCAAAGTTTTTGAGTTACTTTTGGAAGACTTTGTGGGGAAAGTTGGGAACCAAATTGTTGTTTTCTACTGCTTGTCATCCACAAACGGATGGTCAAACTGAAGTAGTAAATAGAACTTTGTCTTCTTTGTTGCGTGCTATCATTAAAAAGAATTTGAAAACATGGGAAGATTGTTTGCCACATGTTGAATTTGCTTACAATAGAAGTATACATTCTGCAACTAAGTTTTCACCATTTGAAATTGTTTATGGCTTTAACCCATTGTCACCTTTGGATTTAACTCCTTTACCTTTGAGTGAACGTGTGAACTTAGATGGCAAAAAGAAGGCAGAATTTGTAAAGATGATTCATGAAAAGGCACGGCTGAACATTGAAAGGAGGACTCAACAATATGTCCATCAAGCCAACAAGGGACGCAAGAAGGTAGTATTTGAACCAGGAGATTGGGTTTGGTTACACTTAAGGAAGGAACGTTTTCCAGAGAAACGGCGTTCAAAACTCCTACCTCGGGGTGACGGACCATTCCAAGTAGTGGAGCGCATCAATGATAATGCCTACAAGCTTGACTTACCGAGTGAGTATGGTGTTAGTGCAAGCTTTAATGTTGCTGATTTGTCTCCATTTGATGTAGGTGATGATTTGAGGACAAATCCTTCTCAAGAGGGGGAGAATGATGGAAACCAAGGAGCTGGACATGCTGATCATACACATGGGAATGGGGCTGAAGTTGTGCAAGACCCTTTGTCACTTCCTAGTGGCCCAATTACAAGACTTAGAGCCAAACGTTTCAAGGAAGCACTAAATGGGCTAATCCAAGAGAATTGGGCTGATTCTAAAAAGACCAAGATGGGCTCAAATAATAATCAAGGCTTAGTCCATGTCATCAAAACAGTTGAAGAGGATAATTAGCATGCAAAAACGTGACCAGCTTGGTTTGACCATTAAAGGGTGTGAACTCGTTGAGTTTCAAGGATATTAAATAGGGGAATGAACTTGGTCTTGGCTGGTTATGAATTTAGTCATTTAGTTATTTTGGTTGCCTCTAGAAGTCCAAAGAGACCTAAAAATATTGGGACTTGTTTATGTTGGCACTTGTGTTGCTTTTAAAGCTATAATTAAGACTTTTCCTATTCTTGGAGGGTTGTTCCAAGTATATATATGGGCATAACGAATTTTGTAAGGAATATAGAATTTTGTTTTCAGAAAATTATTATTGTGAGGTCTTGTGTTCCTCTTTGTTCTTGAAAGAACTTTTTGAGCTTATCAAGTTAATCTTGTGGCGTTCAAACAACCAAACTTATCACCTTGATTCTTGAAGAGATTCAGATTCTTGGTGTGGCGTTTCAATCCTTCGTAGTCTTGGTTTCTCATCTAGTTAGGTGACGGGTCAAGCCTCAACAATTCTTGTCTACACGATCTTGGGGTTTCAAAACATCATTGCTATCGGGTTTCATCACATTTGTTGGTGGAGTTCATATCACCAGGGTACATGATCTCCTTCCAGGTTTATCTTTTCCATTGTTGTTCCATTCTTGGTTTATATTTTTACAACAATGTGTTGCACTTGAGTGGTATTTGGTTGGAGTATCACGCTCTTTTCAGGATATGTGTTTTTGCAATCAAGTTTGGGGGTATGATATGCCCCACATCTACTCTTTCAGGTATTCCTATCATCTTACTGTTATGTTTAGTTCTATATACATATTGGAGACAATGTGTGATTCAAGTTTAGGGGTATGGAAGAACGAAACACTGTCCAATATTTTGCTATGTTATCTCTAAGAATTTGGTTGAACTTTAATTTTGATTTGTATTTCATTGGTGAGCTTAACATGATGAACACATGATCACTTGACTAGGAAATTAAGAAGTTTTGTTCTTTTCTTTGTCAGCATAAAATATTACTAGTTTCAATCACAAGCACACTAGCACGTAGTCTGTAAGGTATAAAATTTGAAATCAATTATGTCTATTATCAATATATCTTGGATGCAGTTGGGTAACTTATTGGAGGAATAACCTTGGCACAAAAAAAAAAAAAAAAAGAATAATATTGATCACTTTGAGCTTTTCACTGAGTAACTGGACCTTTTGCCTCATTAAGCATTGATTGTTCATGTCAAAAAGTGGAAGTTTTCTTTGATTGATAAAATGGCTAAGTTTAGCTTCGTAGCCTTTTTTACTTGAGTTAGTAAGTCTTTAGGGTGTTTACACCTAGTGCCCTGAAACGATCTGGTTTAGGAGTCATTAACCTAACACTCGTTACATGGGTCAATTAGAAAGCTTAAGGGAGCTAAGCATTGCACAGCCTGCATATATATAAAATAAAAAATAAGAAAAAAAAAAGAAAAGAAAAGAAGAAAATATGTCTAGGTTGTTTTATCTAATAGGGAATCCAACAAATTTTGAGTATTGAATCATTCATGATTGAGATGATTTTTTGAAACCTCATGACTGTGTTAAGTTCACTTTACACTAGTGAATCTTGTGATATCTCATAATGCCATGTTAGTAACTTAATTTTTAATTCCCTGAAATTGAGACGATGGAGTTTATTTTGTTAAGCTTGCCAATGGATGAGAACCATTATTTTTATGATGCTGTATTCTTGGGGATAACATGGTAGGAACAATGTTTGTGGGTATCATTCCTGGCAAACCATTACGAGACTTCACTCATCCACTAGGGAGTCCTAGGGGTTTAAAAGGCTTGTTGCATACGCTAAATGCAATCGTATATCCCACGAAAGAATGATTTATCTTGTTATTTTTCAGTTCTATTTCTTGTTTTGTATTGCTAAGAGACAGAAATATGTAAGTTTGGAGTTGTGATAAGTGTCAAATGTTGCATATTCAAGCTCCTTAACTTATATATGTTAATTCCTTAGCATTGTTATTTGTTTGATTTTGTGTTGTTTTATTGTTTTTTAGGTTTTAATTAAACATGCAATTAATTCCATTGATTTTGAGCTTAAAACACACTTTGAGAAGACCTAGAAGATATGGTTAAGCTTAACCAATCATAATAGTTGACCTAGAAGATGTGGCTAAGTTTAATCAAACCAAGTGAATGATTAAATCGGAATTTCTGATCAAGTCTTGGATTGCAATAATATAGGTGGCGTTGGAAAGATAACGAAAAATTCAACAAATATGTTAGAAACAGACTTCTCCTAATTCGAAAGTTTACAATGCCAAAATTGCCCGGTAACAAAAGACTACAAATCTGGACCAATTTGGAATCCTTTTCCAACTTGGATTGAATTTTATATCTCCTACTTGGACTAAGAGACTAAGTTCCAATTTTTCTTGGATTCCTAGGGCTTTTAGGCCTCTCCTACTCTCTATAAATAGACCCTTAAGCTTCAAGAGAAGGTGTGCTTAGCTTTAGACATAAAATTATTCTTGGAGGTTTGACAAGTTAAAGAGTAGAAGAACATGGCAGGAGGCCATCCCAACACCACTATGAGCGGCTAAATTCGTAATAGGGTGTTGATGTAGCCCTTTCCAAGTAACAATGGTTTGATTGTATATTAATTTGTAATTTTCTATATGCATGATGGTTGTATAATTGTGAGAATTGATCTTAATGTTTATATTCAATCACTATGAATTTCTTATCTTATCTTAGAAAGTCTTTTATATTGATTGAACTCAATCCTTCATATTTTCTTTGATTATGTGAATAATTATTATACAACGGTTTTAATTGATATATGATCAAGAGGGTTAGATAGGCCATGCCTAGGGTAGACAGATTGTACTACACCCTAGTTTAGTGTAATTTAGGTAGACAGTTTGTACCAACCGAAAATGGGTTATACTATTCAATTGATTGTGTGTGGATATTAAAGACGTAGCAAATCCATACCTTAGAAAGACGGGTCGTACCGCATCTTAGTGTTTAGGTGGACGGTCCGTGTCAAGCGAAGATGGATTATACTTAATTCTTTAGAGGTAATTTCTTGACTATTCGAGTGAGACGAGCCCTATATCATGCATAGTATGCATTTTCTTGTTAATTTATGATTGACCATTGTTATGCAATGAGTGGTGAAATCAACCCCCTATTCTTTCTCTCATCACTACTCTCTCTCTATCTTATATCTTTTATGTTTATTTTATGCACTTTAGTTAATCACAAATTCAAAAATCTTTTCTTTAATTATTTTTAATCTTCATAAACTTGATAACAATACCCCTGCAGTCCTTGAGGTTTGACACCCTCAATATAGTCTTATCCTACAAAGATTCATCCTATTGCGAGTGGTAATTATTATTATTGATATATTTTGGTAAACAAAAGACCACATCGGGCCTTCATGCATCTCATATGCCAATCTTTTAGTGACGTGAAGAATGCCACTATGGCTAACACTTCAGGGATTGAAAGTTTGGAAGGACAGCTTGATCGTCTGGTTTCTGAGTTAAACATGATGGAGGAAGAAGAGTTTCAGAATCAGTTGATGGTTGAAAGACACTACATGATTGATGAGGATGATTCCAACAATCCTCATTATGAGTATGTCCAAGCCACTACCACACTTAGGAGTGAAGAAGTTGTTGAGGAGATTCTTAATGAGCCAAGTCTGGAAGATCCTTTGGAAGAGAGCTTTGCTCAATTCGAATTCGATATGGACCTTGACAGGATACCTGTGCAATCCGAGGCCTTGTTGGATTCCACTCCTTAGATACAACCTAAGAATGGGGAAACCACTGAGATATCATTCCCTAACACATCTTCATTAGTAGTTGAGGAGGAAGAGAAAGAAGAGCATTTGGAGTTTGTTGAGCACCTATAGCAAATTGAGCCTTCATCAACTCCAAATTTGTCCAATGACAAGGAAGTGAGTACTGAAGCTCATTCCTTCATCACAATATCTTTTGAGACACTTTATGATCCCCCAAGTTTCAGTTTTTCAATGCCTCAAAGAGCCACCTTATGATAAACTTGTCAAGGATCTATGCACACTAAAAAAATAAAATAATGACTTCTAAAAGAACCAAGTGTGTGTTTGTGTGCAACAAAATATCTTAAATACGAAATTTAAAAAAGATAAGATATTTGTTAACGAAGTGAAAATTCTGTGCAGAGAAAACCCACTCTGGGGTAGCCAAACCCAGGAAATCCACTATCCAAAAACAAAGCAAGTTACAAAGCACTCGTACTCATAAAACCCATTGCAGTAGTCATACCTTTAACTATAACACGAAGCCCATCTTGAACGCTTCCCAACCAAGTCTCCTACTTGAAAGGGTCATTGATGGAATCCTTTACCTTAGGGCCAACCCCTAAGATAGACTTCACACGAACAAGGAGCACACACCGGCAACGGCTTGAGAACTAGCGGATCTTCGATTCTCCCTAAACACCCTCTCAAAGCTAAGAGAATTCAATACCGAATTCTGTACAATTGACAAGCCTAAGGCCCTCTATTTATAGCCTTACAGAAAAACTAAACTGCTGAGATTCGGACTCTGGCAGTCGAGCGTCTGGACAGAAGTTAGCCAAATCCGGACGATTTTCTGTGATATCCTTTCAGAAACTGCGCAATTCTATCTTTATCAGGTCCACGTCTGGACGGCTTAGACGAGCGTTCAAATGGAACACTGGAATATTCTGAAATACTGGACAACGTCCGGATGACTTGCAAAGACTTCCTTAACAGTGTCGACTTCTGAAATCTAACTCCGTGTTGAGTATTGATTGATCTAGCCATCTGGACGGTGTTGCTCTGTCGTCTGAACATCTTCAAAACAAACTGTTGGACACTGCAGGGCCTCCGGACGCCTTCAAAGGCTTGTCCGGACGGTTGCACAGGAACCGGTTGATTTGGCTTGGAATTTACAAGAACTCTTCATGGACATCTTTTAGAAGCTTGTGATCAATCAAATGCTTTGATTTGAACACTGTCTGAATACATGAAGATTCTGAATTGAGAACCGACCATCCTGTTAATTCGCAACTATTACATAAAGTGTTTTTTGTTATCCAGAATGTAGCCAATATAAAATACTAACAAACTCCCCTTTTGTCCATTCTGGGACAAAAACACTTGACCGGTTTGGAAATACATTCCCGGTCCAAAACAAAAAATACTCCCCCTTTTTGTCTCAAAAGGACAAAGGGTAAACAGAGTATAAGAGAAAACCACAATTACTAAAATTCAAAACAACAAGAATAATAGTAAAGTGTCTCATCAAAAGCTCAAATTAACATAAGAGAAAACCAAAACCTCAAGATATCACATTTCCTGAATTTGAGCCACTTCGGCTTCTTGCTCCTGAAGCTGGGAAACCATAGACTAAAAATTTTCAGTCACTTGAGTCTTCTAGCCCGAAACTGATCATCCGTAGAAAGAAATCCTCTAGACAAGTGGTCTGCAAGATAATAAAGAAGATTCACCACTGAATTTTTAGTTTGTGCAGATCTAGAGGAAAAGGTTATGGAAGACTCTGTTTGAGCAGGGGGAATGAGCTCATCTAACATTTTAGATCTCTGGAACATATGATGATTTCAGCACTGGTCTATTTTCCAAATAGCCCTCTGTCTGACACTCTGCCGGACAACATATTCCTGAAAATATTTAAACAGAAATCTATCCAAAAATAACACCACAAGGAAATATTAGATCCCGTTAGTTTCAAAAAGAAAGTGGTGTATTATGATGGCTATCAATTGGATGCATAAAGAAATACAAAAGTAGATATAGCAATCCAAAAGACACAGATTAGTAATATCCATCTAGTAGAAAGACAGAAAAAGATATTCATGCACAATCTCTCAAATCATAATCAATTAAAGATTCCAATATTCTAAAAAAAACCAAAGCTTAAGAGAATAAGGAAAGTCAAAGGAAATACGAGGGAATGAGAAAAGATGTGAAGAGAATGCCAAAATATTGGGATCGGTCAGAGAGAAAACACACACAACACAACATGATAGAACAGGCAAAAAGTAGTATGTGTGTTTGGCAGAGAAAGTAAAAAGCTTGCGTCCGAACGTGGTACATACTCGTTCGGAAGCCATGCTGTCAGATAAGAGATCGACAGAGCTAAGCACATCCGGACGCAAGAACATGTCAGTCCGGACGCTTCACACTAGAAGTTGAAAAACAGAGGGAAATATACAGAAATTTTTTTTTCCTAACGTTAGCTTCAGAACACACATGTATAAATAACTGATAAAACAATCAAATAGCATTTCAAAAATATACCAAGATATAATTGAGAGTTAAGAGTCAACAAGCACAAAAATTTTCCTGCAGATAGAAATTTTTCAATAGTAAACTTAACTCATGCAACGCGTGTGTGTGTGAAAGCTTTCTCAATAAAGTATGAAGTTTACTGATATGACTTAAAGCAACCAGATTTTCTAAATAAGAGAGAAAAATAATGTTAGATCAGTCAAAAGTCAAACCTTATTTTACTAGGGCTTAGCCACCCTCATCTGATACACTCCCCCTAAGCTGCAGAACTTTTCTTTTACTTCGTCCTTTAGTGACCATCTATTTTCGCAATGATTTGGTCATTGACTGTTTCCATAGGGACAAGTTCAAGAACATATTTATAGCACAAAAGTAGTGGATCTTTTTATTTATCCATATTTATTCAGTTTTGAATGATTTTTATCACTTGGTGCTACAACCTAGAAAGAATGCCAGAATTTATGGGTTCTAGATTCAACTAACACACACAAGGTCACAAATCTAGGAACCATCTTCCTAAGAAGATCCTTTGAAGCAAGCAAGTAGGCTACCAGAGATGTTGAAACATTCTTCCAGAAGGCTATCAAATTCTAAATAAGAAAGGATGGAAGCAATTGGTTGGACATCCAAATGATAGGGGAAAGGACTGTACTTTCCGCACATTTTCTTTCTTTCCTTTTTCATTTTATTTCTTGTCATTTTATTTTTGACAACAATTAATCTTTTGATGTTTGTTCCTGTGAGACAATATTTCTATTAGTTTTTGACAGGTGTTTTGGTGTTTAAATTTGGGGGACGCCCTGACCTTTTTCACACCTTGATGTATCCTTACCCTTGGTAATGTATTTCTATACTACACATTGAAGGCAATGTGTAATTCAAGTTTAGGGGTATGGAAAAACACTCTGTCTGTCTGTCTGTTTGTTTGTTTGTTTTGTCTTTTTGTTCTAGAAAATGTGAAAAAAAAAAAAATTAAATTTTTTTTCCTATATTGTTGATTGAGCATGATTATATCACAACTGTGGTTTGTATGTCATTGGTTGGTTTAACATCTTGAACACTGCATGTCGTTAGAAATCTGAATCTTTTGACTCATCTGTTGGATTAGAGACTTCACTTGTTTGAGATTTTATCACAAGCACATTAGCATAGGGTCTGTGAGATATGAGATTTGAATTGAAGAATGTGTGTATTGAGATTTGTAGGATGATTTATTGATGAAACCTTGGCTTAAATTCAAAAAGAAAATGCTAAAAAAAATAGTTAAATAAAAAAAAATAATTAGTTTGAGTTCTCACTAAGTAACCAGACCTCTTGCGTCACTAAGCATTAAGTGTTTGCTTAAAAAGATGAGAAATTAAATTTGATTGATTGTATGGCTAGCTTGACTTTATAGCCTTTTTTACTTGAGTAAGCCTTTAGGGATGTTAATTCATCTAGTGCCCTAAACCCATTTGGTTTGGGAGTCACTGGCCCAACACTCATTACATGGGTCAATTAGAAAGCTTAAGGGAGTTAGGCATTGCATAACCTACACAAAAAGAGAAAAAATAAAATAAAATGCACATTTTGATTTAAGCCTTGGTTGCTTTCATTTGATAGAATTCCTATAAATTTTGGGGTACACAAGCTTTGAGAAAAATTGAAACCTCATGAGTCTATTTTAATCTCACTTTACACTTTTTTGAGTATGTGTTGTCTTAATTTTCTATCTATGAGTTGATTATTTTGATATCTTGATTATGTGATGTTTATTTTGTTAAACTTGCTTATGATGTCTGAACCATGGTTTGTGTGAAAATTATTTCTTGTTGACAACATAATGTTTTAAAATGTTTATGGGTATCATTCTTAGCAAATTCTCACGAGACTTTACTCGTCTACTAGAAAATCTTAGGGGTTTAAAAGGCTTGTTGCATATGCTGAATGTAATTGTCTCTCCCACGAAAGAGGATTTATGTTTCGTGCTTTCATTTTATTTTTGTTTTGTTTTGCTAAGGGACTAGCAAAATGTAAGTTTGGGTACCTTTGATGAGCGCCAAATATTTTATATTTAAACTCCTTAATTTACATTAGTTAATTACTTAGTTGTGTTTTAATCTAATGTTTTGTGTTAGACTTGTGCTTTTAGTGTTTTGTAGGTTGTTAATGGAAAATGGCAGCTTTAAGGTGAAAAATGCAAATTTTGGAAGAAAGCACACTTTGAGAAAACATAAATGATGTGGTTATGTTTAACCAAATCAATGAAAGGATTAAATAGGAATTTCTCTAATTGGAGTCAAAATTGGATTGGATTAAATTTTCGATTCTGAATATGTCATAGTATTTTGACCATAACATTCCGGTCAAGTATTAGATTGAGGTGAAACTAGTGCGTTGGAAAGGTAACTCAAAATACTACAAATCATTTTGAAATATAATTTTCTTAATTCCAAAGTCTGCTATGCCAAATGTGTCCCGCAATATAAGAATCCAAATTTGGACGAATCCTATTTCAATTTGTACTAGGATTGCTTCCTAATTTGACTAGGAGATTGAAGTACGATTTTTCTGGGATCTCTAAGGCTTCTAGGGTTTGTTTGCTCCCTATAAATAGATTGTTAAGCCTTAAGAAAAGGAGGTGGGAGACCAGAAACAAATTCTACATATTTTCTCCCTTTTAGTTTAGTTTTTCTCTAGGTGTAGGTTTTATTTCCATAACCATGTATAGCTAATTGCTCAACTAAAGCTAAGGATGAAGCCTCATCGATGAACAACAACAATACTTCCATGTAAGTCTTTATTATCCAATTTTATTTTGTTTAATTTTTTCAATGTTTTACTTCTTTTCAACATGTGGAATGATTCTTGGATATCTTTTGTGATTCAAGGATACATTTAATGATTTAAGATAATTTCAAATAATTGATTGCTTGGTTTTTATTTATAAAACAATTGGATATCCCTTGTGATTTATTTTATGGATACAATTGATGTCTTGATTTAAATCGGATATCTTGCTGTGATTTATGGATACACTTGATGATTTGATTTAAATTAGATTTCTTTTGTGATTTGTGTAAAGAATGAATACACATGATGATTTTGATTAACTGTTTGAAGCATTGTAAAACATACCTAAACCTTAGTGTTTTTCTTTTGTTTTATTTTATTTTATTTAATTTATGTTTTCTTTTATTTGCAAAAAACCAAAATTCAAGCCTTTTTCGAAACTAGGTTAGGATTTAATTGATTTAGATATAAAATTGTTTTCAAGAACACAATTTCTCTGGATTCGACCTCGCACTTGCACACACTATATTGCAAACGATTTGTGCGCTTGCGAGTAATTTAAAACTCACAGCACTAATCTTGTCTTCTGAATAGTGGAAAACCTGGGTTTGGCTGCCCCGGAGTTATTTTTCTCTTAACTGAGTTTCTACTTCGTTAACAAAATATATGTCTTCTTTAAATTCCGCATTTAGATATTTTGTTACACAATTGATCACACACACATGATAAATTAGAAGTCTATTATATTTTTCAAGACACAATTCACCAGTGTTTGATGGAAATTGGGCCCTTAGTAGCTGACAACTGGAGTTCTAACTTCCAAGGCCTTGTTGATGCACTCAGATGCACTGATAGTTAGAAGGTTGACTACGCATGACTTAAGCTGGATGGAGAAGCCAGCTATTGGTGGAATACCACAAAAGTCCTGATAGTAGAAGAAATAGGCCAGGGTGTCCCAATCCCTTGGGATAGATTCAAGAGCAAATTCAATGATCAATTCTTCCCTTGGGCACAACGAAAACAATGTGCTCAGAAATTCTGAGACCTCAATTAGGAGAACATATCAGTCGAGCAATATTCGGTTGAGTTTCTAAAGCTATCGAGGTATGCTCCACACCTCATCCTTGATGAGAAAACCAAGGCTAAAAGGTTTCTTGACGGCTTGTCGCTAGGAATCAAAGAAAGGATTGCTTTCCTCGACATCACCAACTACACTAAAATGGTGCACACTGCCACCGTTGATGAGAAAGGGATTAAACAAGCGGTTGCTGACTATGTGAATAGAAAGTGATCAATGTCAATGGGAGTTCCTCGTCCTCCACCTCCGTCGAAGAGACAATCTTTTAGCAGTTCTAGATCCTTTGGAAGAGAAGGTGCTCCTATGAGTCAAGGCAACTTCAGTGTCACTCAGTGCGGTAAATGTGGGAGGCCACACTCCGGTGTATGCCACATGGGATCTAGAGCACGTTTTAAATGTGGCCGAGAGGGCCATTATGCCAAAGATTGTCAACAAGTTGCCTCCAAAAGTCAAGGATCTCAAGCGAAAAACTATCAGCCAAGGCAACTCGCACAGGCCAGAGTTTACTCACTCACAACAAGTAATGTCGAAGCTGATGAAAATGCTACCGACGTAGTCACAAGTACATTCCCTTTGTTTGGTAATGTTGCTTGCATCTTGTTTGATTCGGGTACTACCCATTCTTTCATTTTGTCAACTTATGTGAAGCAACTGAGCACGGAAGCACTAGAACAAAACATATGCATGGCCACTTTGGTTGGAAACACAGTGACATGTAGGAAATGTGTGGATAACTATCCTGCTATTATAGAAAGGAAGACTCTGCCAGTGAAATTAGCAATGTTTAGAATGCTAGGCTTTGATGTCATTCTGGGAATGAATTGGCTATCAAAGTATGGAGCGAACATAGATTTCCGCAAGAAAGTGATATTTCGACTCCATGGCATAGAAGAGTTCAAGTGCCTACAGGTCTCATGTAAAAGCTACTCTGCCACTTCTCTCTGCCATTCAAGCAAGCGTATATTTGGCTTTTGTTCAAGCCAAGCCTAAAGTCAAGTTGAAGTTGGAAGACATTCCGGTAGTATGCCACTATCTTGATGTTTTTGTAGAAGCCATGGGATTGCCTCCTGTGACGACCCATTTTTGATTTTTATACAAAATAGAATCACCACAGTGGCATGACGAATAGTCATTAAGCCAAATCAATATACACATCCCATAATATGTACTTGACACATCAAAGATAATAAACTATGCAGCAGAAACTATTATCATAAAACTAACAAGTGTTAATCACAACATCAGAGCCATACATATGTCTATCTGATTAAGGCTTATCAACGACATTCATTACATCAAAAGAATGGCTATACAAAATAGGTGTCACATGCGACATAATCCATATACAAAATATAGAGTATCCTCAAGTCCGACACATACAATCGTTGCGATAAGCTTCAGTCGTAGTATCTAAAGTACAATGCCATAGGGTCTTCATCGATGTCTGTGGTACCTCCAGCCAAAGCACGAGTTCACATAGGTGAAAGTATGAGTTCACCAACTCAATAGTATTAAACACACTGGTTTTCACAATGAGACAATTCTTTTATTCCTACCGTATGTTTACAATAACAGCTACTACCAACATGATTTGTCTGTTTTTAAAATGTTTCGTAGCTGATAATGGTAAACAGGGGCACTTATAAACAGGAGAAATCTTACTACATTATACACTTGTACATATATATCAAATGACTCAGCTATACTCGTATACAAGCATTCCACAACTTCGGGGAACACAAGCATACATACATCTCTAAGTATAAAATTCATTGACCTCATAGCCTGGCTATACAAGCATACAAATATTCCACTACTTCGAAAAATATAAGTATACAAGCACATCCAAATATGAAAATCAATGACATCCAAAATCTGGTCATACAAACATAAAATATTCCACTACTTCGGAGAATATAGGTATACAGGCACATCAAAATTTGACATCGCTCAATTAAATACTAAAACCATTGACATCATAACTTGGTCATACAAGCATACAAATATTCCACTACTTTGAAAAATATAGGTATACAAGCACGTCCAACCATGATATCACTTAAATCATCATATGCAATCTAGTCGAATAAAAATATACATATGTTCTATCCCATTAGGACTCATAGGCATATTAATGCATCTAGCATGATATACCTTGTAAAACATCATCAAAACTCATGTTGTGCATATCATCATAAAAGGAGACAGCTTCGGTTCATATTATTTACTATTGAGGCAACTTCGGCTCCTATACTTTCATTATGGAGACAACTTTGGTTCCCTTTACTTTTATTTTTACTTTCATATGCTCATGCTTATACTTCATGCTTTCATACTCTTATGCTCAAATAACATCATGTTCTTCACATACTCTTTTAAAACATATCACGAAAACTTAAATCATCCTCAAAGCACATAAATCACTTTGTCTACTCGTTATTAACTTCTCATCCTCAAAACACATCTCAACATAATTGAAAGTATTGAAAACATTCACATGCATTTATAATTCGAAATAACTATGGTTCGAATTTAGAACACTATACGATGTATTCTCAGTGAGTAGAATACTCACTTTGTCTACTCGTTATTAGCTATGAAAGAGTCCTTGTGAGTCGCACAATGTATCACTGTACAATACATTGTGATGACAATCAATACTAGCGCATAATATTTTCTAACTCTAATTTCCCACTTAGCTCTTGAATTGTTCAAGAACTAAAACCCATGGAAAACCCATCAACTAACAATACCAACCCATAAGATAATCTTAGGGTTAGACACACAATTTTACTAGTTTAGAAAACTTGATTTCTCACTAAAAATAAAACCCAAAGCTTTGAGATGATACAAAACACTCCAAAACATACCTAAAGAAAATTGAGAGATTAGACTCAACCCCTCAAAAATCAACACAAAATCTAGAGGAACGAGGATTTTTGGATTTATCTCAAATTAATTGGTGAAAACATAAATCTTGTAGCAAGGATCACCTTTCTAGCGTTGGATTTGAGTTTGGAAGCTTCAATCTACCATAATCAAGGGTTTTGGGTCAAAACCCTAAGAAAATGGGAGAGAAAAAGTGAGAGAGAGGGGGAAAATGAGATAAATGAGCTAGAAATCGTCGTCTAGCAATTTCAATAGGAGCCTGTCCAAATGCGTAAGTGGCCCGTTCAGAAATGCGTATGTGAAATCGCAGATGTGAACTTTCTGTAAGGCTCGTCTAGACACAAAAATGGTCCGTCTGGACACACGTGAAGGCTAGACTTACTGGAAGTCTCGTCCGTAGGCCTGTCCGAACAAGGTAGCAGACACAGGGTTTCTGCCAAGTCTCTCCAGACACAGGTTCTGGTCCGTCCGGACGCACTACCCAAAAACTCTCCTCTTAATGTTTCTAGGTGTTTTTCCTCCATTTTTCTTAATTTCTCGCTTAATTAGTCTAATTCATGTTGTTAACTCTTAATTAAAATCATGGACGTTACACCTCCGGATCGGGAAATTGAGTTCACCATTGATTTGATATTGGGAACTCAGCCTATTCACAAGGCATTGTACCGTATGGCTCCAACAGAGTTAAGGGAGTTGAAGGAACAACTTCAAGAGTTGCTAGACTATGGTTTTATCTGCCTAAGTGTCTCACCGTGGGGGAGCGCAAGTGTTGTTTGTGAAGAAGAAAGACATGTATATGCGGCTGTGCATAGATTACCATGAATTGAACCGAGTAACCGTTAAGAATAGGTATCCCTTACCAAGAATCGATGACCTATTCGATCAACTCAAGGGAGCTTCGGTGTTCTCGAAGATAAATCTTCTCAAGGTGAGTGAAGAAGATGTGCTGAAGACAACAATCTGAACACCAGTATGGCCACTATGAATTTTTTGTGATGCCATTCGGGTTGAAAAATGCACCATCGATATTCATGGACTTGATGAATCGGGTATTCCATGAGTACTTGGATTCCTTTGTGGTTGCGTTTATCGATGACATATTAGTCTACTCTGGTAATCACATTGAACATGAGGAGCACTTGAAGACAAGTGCTAACGGGAAAGTGTGAGTTTTTGTTAGAAGAAGTGTCCTTCTTAGGTCATGTTGTGAACAAGAACAGACTTGCAGTTGACCTGGCAAAGGAAAACGCTGTTGTTGGGTGGGAATGACCGACGAATGTTTAGGAGATCTGAAGTTTCTTGGGTCTAACGAGTTACTACCAGAGATTCATTAAGGGATTCTCAACACTGTCAAGGCCACTAACCGCTTTCACAAGGAAGAATGCCCAATATGAATGGAATGAAGAATATGAAGCAAGCTTCCAAGAATTAATGAGAAGACTTGTGACTACACCTATGCTTACACTACCCATGGAATCTATTGGGTAGGTGGTTTATACAGATGTATCCCGAAAGGGTTGGGATATTTTGAAAATGAAAATGAAAATTTAGTTTTTAACATTACTCGTCATTAAAATCATGCTTGGCCTGATTGAGAACATTTATCACATTACAATTGATCTCTTTGCATATATATATATATATATATATATATATATATATATATATATATATATATATATATATATATATATATATATATATATATATATATATATATATATATATATATTTAATGTTTTCTTTTCTAAGCCATCACATGAATGGATCACGAGTTGCTTAAATAACCATTGGATTACATTTTTTTTTGTACAAAAAGGAAAAAGAAAAAAACCTCACCCGTAGCATAACCTTTTATTATTATTATTATTATTATTTATTTATTTAACTGCCACCCTCAACTTACTCTTCTTCTTTCTTTTTTTTCCTCCTATCTACATAAGTCCCATTAAAATCATGCTTGGCCTGATTGAGAACATTTATCACATTACAATTGATCTCTTTGCATATATATATATATATATATATATATATATATATATATATATTTAATGTTTTCTTTTCTAAGCCATCACATGAATGGATCACGAGTTGCTTAAATAACCATTGGATTACATTTTTTTTTGTACAAAAAGGAAAAAGAAAAAAACCTCACCCGTAGCATAACCTTTTATTATTATTATTATTATTATTATTATTATTATTATTTATTTATTTAACTGCCACCCTCAACTTACTCTTCTTCTTTCTTTTTTTTCCTCCTATCTACATAAGTCCCTCTATATTCATTGACCGGGCTTCGATTCTCTTGCCTCTTTCTATGTACGAAGAGAAGGTATCATTTTAGCCTGAAAAAGCCAAGAATTTCCATCATGAACGACAAGAAAGACTCACTGAGAAAATATACTAAAAGTTTTGTAGTTTTATAATATGCAAATTGCTAAATTTACTTAAACCTGAGCCAATGATATATTGAGATGATATATGCTTATGATTGATTTCAATACCTTCAAATATGTTAAGTTATGCCATTAAATGATTTCAAATGAGTTGAGAATTATGTTTTCATGATGTATTTGAAAAGGGATAGCAAAGCATACAAAGTTATTGCATATGCGTATGATAGCATGATCATGATGAGTATGAGATGTGATGAGCATGAGCATAGAACGAAATCATTAACGCTAAAGGTTAAGACCATGGTTGAAAGATCACCAGGGCAGAGCAAGTGTAAGACCAGTGGATATAAAGCCTCAGGCATCAAAAACATGATCGGGTGTTCAAGTCCCACGGCAAATAACAATCAGAGCAAGTGTAAGACTAGTGAGTATAAAGCCCCACGACATCAACAATAGAAAACAAAGAAAACAAGATGTATGGCAAGCATGACATGATGTATGACATGATTTATGTTTTATGATGTTTTCATAGCTAGATGTACCAGTATGCCTATGAGTTTAAATGAAACAGAACATATGTATACAATTACAGCTAGATTGCTTAGATGATTTAAATGGAATTTCATACTAGATGCACCAATATTCCTATGAGTTTGAATGGAACAAAGCATATGTATATAGTTATGGCTAGAGTGCATATGATGTTTTATATGGCATTGAGCTTATTTGTGCTTAGATACAGGTATTTCCCGAAGGTTTGGAAATACTCGTATCTTTACACAGCTGGGTTATGATGCTGCTCATTTTTTGTTTAGACGTACCCAAATGCTTGCTTGTTATTCTCGAAAGTTTGGAAAGCTTGTATACAAGTATGGCTTAGTCATATGATATATCTATAAATGAGTGTATAAGTAGTAAGATTCCTCATGGAGATATTGATATTTTGGCTGCAAGTACCGTTGATGTCGACGATGACCCAGTAGAGTTGTATTTTGGATATTATTATGACTGAGGCTCTTCGCATTTAGTTGCATGTGTGTTAGACTCGGATAGTCCATATATTTATACAAACATTTTGTATATGGCTTGTGTCGCATGTGACACTTATTTTGTATAGCCATTCTTGATGTAAATAATATTTGATTTATGCCTTGAACAATTTGACAGATGTATGGCTCTGATATTGTATTTACACTTTTGAGTTAATGAATTTGAAAAATGGAAATTGACTTCTAATATAAAGTAAGTGTTAACAAAATAACAATGTGGAAAATAAATAATACAATAATTTTTGTTAACGAAGTGGAAAACTCAATATGAGAAAAACCACTCTGAGGTAGCCAAACCCAGGATATCCACTATTCAAAAGACAAGACTAGATACAAAGTAGTAACACTCACATACCCTTGATGCAGTGGTTGTACCTTGCTCTCTAACGTGTAACCCAACACGAACACCTCCCAACCAAGTCTCCTACCTGAAGGGATCTTCAATGGAATCCTTTACCTTAGGGCCAACCCCTAAGATAGACTTCAGTTTAAGCGCAGCAACAGCACACACAACAACGGCTTCAGAGAGATCAACTTAGCTCAATAACCTCACAATATAGCTCTCTAAGCACTAATGGAATTCAATACCGAATTATTGTTGTTTTCAAGCCTAGGGGCCTCTATTTATAGGCTAACAGTTCAAATGAGTGTCTGGCTTTATAAAACTGGGCGCCATCCGGACGGTGGTTATAGGCCTTCCGGACGGACAACTGTGCAACCGAAATTCTGAAAATTTCGCTGAAGATCTTTCCTGTTTGAGAGTCATGTCCGGACGGTGTTGCCCTGTCGTCCAGACGGTCGCACGCCCGCTGCAAGTAATTTCCATATAGAGGCTTCACGCGTTCGGACCGGGTGGATGGTCGTCCAGCCGGCTGATCTAATGCACGTAATTTCCATATCTGATGCTTGCGCGTCCGGACGATGCTGACTGGCGTCCGGACGTCTGGATTTGAATTGCGATACTTGCCTTATGGATGAGCGCGTTCGGACGGGAATCCATGTCGTTCGGACTGTTGTAGCAATCTTCCCATATCTGTGTTTTGGAAAGAAATCCTAAATCTTGATCGAACATTGAGAGTCGTCCAGATGGGCTGCTAAATCGTCCGGACGGATGCAAGCTGGAGCATTTCGAAGCTTCTCAACACAGAGGAAGGTCCAGACGGGAATCCACGTCGTCCAGACGGATGATGCTTTAGTTTGATATACATCTGGACAGTATGACACGTCGTCCAGACGGCTGGCAGGGAACCGAATTTTCTGACTTGCAAACTGTGCAGAATCTTCTGGAAACACTTTTGAATAGCGGAATCCCTGGTAAAAAGCATCCTTATAATGAAGTGATTTTCTCTAACAAAATGCGACCAATTATAAACCAACAAACTCCCCCTTTGGCCATTCTGGGACAAAAATCACTTGACTGGTTAAAAATACAATCCTGGTCCAAAAATAAAAATTACTCCCCCTTTTTGTCACAAAGGGACAAAGGGTAAAATAGAGTAATCGAAATCAAACACAAAAATTACTCCCCCTAAAGGTCTCAAAAGGACCAGGGTAAACAGAGTAATAAAGTCCAGGAGTTTAACAAAAGTAGCAAAATATAAACCAAATGTCTCAAAAGAAAAGAATACAGCTACAAAACAAAAAGAAGCTCAAGCATCCTCGGCCATTGACGCATCGTCCTCGTCATTACTGCTGGACTGATGGTGGAACTTGAGGCACTCCTGGAGGTCCAGCTGGTTCTGCTCTACCTAGAGGTTAATAGAGTGAACCTCCTGCTGCATGGTAGAGATGGACTGCTGCATGGATGACATAGATAGCTGCATGGAACTCATGCCCCCCTGGATAGCTGCCAGAGCCTCCATAATCTTAGAATAGCTGACATCTGGTTGAGGTGGCGGTGTAGTCTGGGAAGAGGAAGCCACACTCGGTATGCCTACAGGAATAAGAGGAGGCGGGGGCACATCATTGTCATTCGGATCATCTCTCCGCAGCTGAGCATTTGACTTCATCAACGTCTGCTTCCTGAGTGGATCCTGAATCTTCATCTTTGGCTCGCCAGCAATACTTATGCATGACTATAGTATAATCTATGTGAGCAGGCAGCCGAATGGAAGACCGGTATTGCTCTCATGACGGGCCTTCAGAATAACACCCAAAATATGCTTGTACAGGCAGAAGGGCAAGCAAAGATGAATGGCATAGACGAACTCGGCCCTCTTCAGAATCAGGTCACTGCGCCTAACAACTAGCCATAGGTTGTGCTGAACAATCTTGGCCAGCATGCGGTGAGGGGCAGATAAGGCACCGATCCTGATGGTGGTGGAGCCCTCCTCTCCTTGTGGAACTGCGTGGAAAAGCTCTCGGAGATCATCCATAGACAGAGGCAGCATTGTAAAGGCTGGCAGACAACTGGAGAACAGGAACTCCAATGAATTGACTGATGATCTGGGGATCAACAGTGATAATATGCCCGCCAACAGTGGACTAAAGTACCAACCCGCGGTCATCGTCCTGCACCACCTCTAGGTTGGCATAGAAAAGTCTCACCAGCTTGGTGTACACAACACAGGCGTAGTTGTGAAGATATTCCCAACGATATGTCTGGATAGTGTCATGGATATTGTTCAGAGGAGCCACCATGATGTCGGAACGGATCACATTCCTCTCAGGAATAACAGGTCGGTCCATGATCTTAGCTCTGAGGGCTGCTCTATCTCCCTCTGTCCTCTGGCGAACTCTGCACTGTGGACTGCCTGCAGACATGATTTTGCAAAAGAGACCAACAAGATTTGCCAAAAACAATCCAAAAGAAATGATCTTGTCAGTGTACAGAGAAAATCCGGCATTATAACTACAGAAAGTACAGCCCACAAAAAAATACCAAACCAAGAATCCCAACACAATAGATGTCACAACTATGCATGTTATAATCTCAACAACATTCCTAAAATAATCAAAATTCTAACAGTTTAAAAAATAAACTGAAAAAAAAAGGGCTAGAAAAATACCTGGAATGAGAGATTAATGCACAAAAAGACAAAAAAAGGCGAGATAATGCCAAAAACTCGCGAGAAATCACTTACTAGAAGCCAAAAGAGAGATTTTTGGTGGGGTAAGGTGAAAATGCGACGGCCAAGGAATTTATAGAGCCTGTGGGGTCCCCGTCCGGACAACTTATTAACACTGTTCGGACGTGCGCTGCCTCGGAAACATGCGGACAGGTCGCGCGCGTCCGAACGTCTAACTTTACCGTTCGGCCATTTGAGTCGCGCGCGTCCGACCGTCTGATCTACACCCATCCAGACGCAAAGAGAGGCCATCCGGACGCTTCACACTAGAAATGTAGAAAACTGAAGAAAATTTGCAAAAATTAATTTTCCTAAGGTCAGCTGCAAAACACACATGTATAATCAATTGATAACACAATCAAATAGCATCTCAAAACTAAGCAGAGATATAAGAGAGAGTTCAGATTTCAATCAGCACAAAGATTTTCCCATAAACAGAAAATTTAAATAGGCAACTTAACTCATGCAATGTGTGTGTGTGTGAAGACTTTTCCCATAAGGTATAGCTATCACTGATATGACAAAGACCAACTAGATTTTCTAAACAAGAGAGAAAATCAGTGAAAGATTAGTCAAAAGTCAAACCTTATAAATTATTAGGGCCTAGCCACCCTCATCTGATACACTCCCGGCTCCCCCTAAGATGCAGCATCCATTTGTTTTACTTGTACCATGAAGGACAAAGTAAAATTTTACTTGCACCATGAAGGACAAGGCTTATTTTAGCACAGAAGCAGTGAGTGTAAGCATATAGCACAGAAGACTGAAGAATTACTGTGATTCTTTTAATGCTGCAACCTAGAGAGAGTGCCAGAATTTTTAGGTTCTAGGTTCACCTAGCATTTGGTCAATTTGGCCATCTTATCAAAAACCTTTTCTTTTGTTCAGAATTTCTAGAAACAAAAAGTCAGAGAAGGAAAGATGTACCTTTAGGGGAGTCTTGGATAGTGTACATTTTCATCGCATGAGGAAATAAGCTATCCAACTATTGCATATACAACAAAATCACTTGGCAGATATAGTCATAAACTCTCAATCATATCTAAGTAAAGTAGATTAATGCATAATGAATTGAGATATCAAGTGAAAACACATGCAATATCTGATATGCCAAGAAAAGGAAAAGTTTTATGCAATTTCTCCCCTTTTTTTTCTTTTTTCTTTTTAATTAAAAATTGTAATATGGAAATAACATCATATGCAAGGCAAGATCAAACCTGTGTAAGCTCGATGATGCCAATACAGAAAAGCAGTCGCTCGACCTACTTTCTCTGTCTTCCCCACCAAGTACCTGCAATGCTATCTTAAGAGAAATAGGGGGTAGAACAAAACTAGTTCCTAGATTGCATAAAATATAACAAGTAAAAGTCAAGCAATCAAACCTGAGGCCTTAGGATTAGGAACGAAATTCTAGGCATGAACACCTTCTCCTGCTAGGTGCATCCATTCCCTCTCGTGGGGTTATTCTTCTTCTTGACCCAAGCTTGCCTTCCAATGGGTGGTTGCTAGCAGGACTTCATCTGTTGGCCCATCCACTCCATCATGCTTTGCATCCAAATAAGTGGCTCTTTGTAGTATTGATCATCTTCCACCTTCTGCGACCTTTTGAAGTGCTTGGATTTGATCATGGCTTTGCCATTGTGATTGGCAGGTGCAAATCGTTGCTGAGGTCGCTGATGCTGAGATGCCTGGTGCCAAGGTGCATGAGAACAAGGAGCTTGATATTGAGGAGCTTGATGCCTTGGTGCTTGTCTCCATGGAGCTTGGTAAGGTGCCTGATATCATGGAGTCTGATGCTGGGTCAGAGGTCTAATGCCATGATTAGCTGGTCTGGGCACTTCTTTCTTGACCTTCGCTTTTTGTGCTTTAAGGAGGGAGCACTGGGGTTGGACATGCCCACTCAGACTGCAGTGGTGGCATATAGGAGATCATCATTAATCTTGTCCTTCCCTTTATCTTCAGCAATGGGGGGAGGCTCTGGGACTTCAGGTTTGATAAATACAGTCTTGGAAGTAGAGGGAGTGTCAGTGGGAGGAGCTACATACCCAAGACCAGTCTTGTCGATTAGGCTCTTCTGAATGGACAGCATATGAGTCAACTTTTCATAAGTGACTCTTTCTAATTGGAGCTACGTCTCTAGTAGCTTTTCCTCGAGCTCTTGAATTCTGAGCAGCAATGAACTCTTCTCAATCTGTAAACTGTTTAGATCATGAAGGTGCTGCTTACGTCCTTCCCTTAGCTTTTCGTACTCTACATAGGGAGTTTTGTATGCCTCCTTGGGTTCATCCCCATTACCACTATGCTCCGAGTAATAAGAGTCCTCTTCTTCAACAAGTGGAGCCACAAAGGTTAGAAATTTTTCAGACTCAGGAGCTTCTTCTTCTGACTCATCATTGAGAGTCACATTGTAAGCCTTCCCCTTGCTCTTCTTGAGGTTCCCACAATCAGCCCTTATGTGCCCAAAGCCTAAGCATTCAAAACATCTTGGACCTTTAGGATCCTTCTTTTCTTCTTCTTCAGGTTCAGCTTCTCTGGGAGCTTTCTTCATCTTTTCAGAAAACTTTTTCTTGAAACGGTCATCTCTCATTAGTCTTCTGAAATTTTTGGCCAGCATAGCCACAGCTTTTTCTTCCTCCTCAAAGTCATCTCCACATGAGGCTTCTACCCTTTTCTTGGAAGCGTTTAGGGCAATGGCCTTTAGCTTCTTTACCGAGGGCAGGGACAGCTCATAAGTTTGAAGAGATCCCATCAACTATTCAATCTTCATTTCTTCAAGATCTTTGCTCTCTTCAATAGTAGCCACCTTGACCCTGGAACGCTCAGGCAAAGATCTTAGAATCTTTTGGATGAGTTTTACATCTGAGACAGGCTTCCCAAGACTCGCCATGGAGTTTCTTAGGTCACTCATCTTGGAGTAAAACTCTCTTCTTCCAACATCTTAATTTATTCAAATCTGGAAATCAACATTTGAAGTTTGGCAGATTTTACAAGTTTAGTGCCTTCATATGTTGTTTCCAAGATTTGCCACGCTTCTTGAGCAGATTCACAGTTTGAAATTTTTGCAAATTCAGACGGTGAAAGTGCTTGACATAGAGCATGGAGGGCTTTATCATTTGAAAGTCGTGCGTTCTTCTGAGGGACTAGTTCGAGTGCTGTATCCGCTTGTTTAGTCCAACAAGTTTCAACAATACTCCAACAATCAATAGATTTTAAAAAGAACCACATACGTGCCTTCCAATAGCCATAGTTCGTACCATCAAAGGCAAGAACAATATTAAGAGTTTGAGACATGATAATAGCTAAAAGTAAAAAATAACACTCAAGAATTGAATCTTAACAGAGTGTACCAAGCTCTGATACAAATTGAAAAATGGAAATTGACTTCTAATAAGTAAGTGTGTGCATAAAGTCTTAACAAAATAACAATGCGGAAAATAAATAACATAAGAACTTTTGCTAACGAAGTGGAAAACTCAATATAAGAAAAACCACTCCGAGGCAGTCAAACCCAGATTATCCACTATTCAGAAGACAAGACTAGATACAAGACTCACATACCCCTGATGTAGTGGTCGTACCTGACTCTCTAACGTGTAACCCAACACGAAAGCCTCCCAACCAGGTCTCCTACCTGAAGGGGTCTTCAATGGAATCATTTACCTTAGGGCCAACCCCTAAGATAGACTTCAATTTAAGCGTAGCAACAGCACACACAACAACGGCTGTGAAGAGATCAACTTAGCTCAATAACCTCACAATATAGCTCTCTAAGCACTAATGGAATTCACTACCAAATTCTTGTTGTTCTCAAGCCTATGAGTCTCTATTTATAAGCTAACAGTTCAAATGAGCGTTTGGCTTGATAAAACCGGGCGCCGTCCGGATGGTGGTCATAGGCTATCCGGACAAACAACTGTGCGACCGAAATTCCAAAAATTTCGCTGAAGATCTTTCCTATTTGAGAGCCGCGTCCAAACGGTGTTGCCCTGTTGTCCGGACTGTCGTACGTCCACTACAAGTAATTTCCATATAAAGGCTTCGTGCGTCCGGACCGGGAGGATGGTCGTCCGGACGGCTGATCTGATGTGAAAAATTCAAATGACTTCTAAAAGTAAAGTGTGTGCATAAGTGTCAACAAAAATTAAAGCACAGCGGAAAGTAAATGACACAGAGATTTTTGTTGACGAAGTGGAAACTCAGTTAAGAGAAAAACCACTCTGGGGCAGCTAAACCCAGGAATTCCACTATTCAGAAGACAAAGCTAGATACAAGATAGTAACACTCACATGTACCGATGCAGTGGTCGTACCTTGATCTCTGACGTGTAACCCAACACGAACGCTTCCCAAACAGGTTCACCTACCTGAAGGGGTCTCCAATGGAACTTCTTACCTTAGAGCCGACCTCTAAGATAGACTTCGATTTACAGCACAGCACACTTGAAAAACGGCTTCAAAGGAGATATCACATCTCTGAGCTCTAATGGAATTCACACCGAATTCTTGCAGCTCTAAGTGCCCAAGGACCCCTATTTATAGGCTGGGGGTCAGAATGGGCGTCAGGCAAAATATGCCTGGGAGCCGTCCGGACGGACAACTGTACGATAGGATTTTCCAAAATTTTCGCTGAGAAATCTTTCCTGTATAAGAACATCGTCCAGACGGGATGGCTCGATCGTCCGGATGGACGCACGTTCGCTGTAAGTAATTTCTATAACAGGCTTCGCGCATCCGGACCATAGGGCATGAGAGTCCGGACGGCTAAACTTCAACACGCAATTTCCATATCTGATGCGCGTGCGTCCGAACCATGAGGGGGAGATGTCCAAACGGTTGAAGTTGAATTGGCAGTTACCATATACGATGCACCAGCGTTCGGACCACAGCTGTTAGATGTCCGGACGGTTCATTTTGAACTGCGATTCTTGCCTTACGGAGATACGCGTCTGGACGGGATACCACATCATCCGGACGGTTGATTGATCTTCCCTTTCTTGAACTTGGAAAGAATCAGTGAACCGTTCGAGAATTGATAGGAGTCCGGACGTGCTGCTGAAACGTCTGGATGAAGCAAGCTGGCACAGAAGCTTCTCGATACGATGTAGGTGTCCGGACGGAAGAAGCACGTCGTCCGGACAGATGATGCTTGTCTGTCTAATGTCCGGACGGAATGACCCGTCGTCCGGACGGATGGAATAGTAGATAGATGGGCGTCCGGACGGGATGACACATCATCCGGACGGCTGACAGGGAATTTTGAAATTCTTCTGACTTCACTCTTAAAAGTGGAATCCCTGTTTGCCGTATCATTACACATAAGTGATTTTGCCCAAACATAGAATAAGGCCAAAATACTAACATGATGCACTCAATTTCCATATCTGATGCTCGCACGTCCGGACGATGCTGACTAGTGTTCGGACGTCTGGATTTGAATTGCGATACTTGCCTTATGGATGAGCTCGTCCAGACGGGAATCCACGTCGTCCGGACGGTTGCAGCAATCTTCTCATATCTGTGTTTTGGAAAGAAATCCTGAAGCTTGATCGAACACTGAGAGTTGTCCGGACGGGTTACTAAATCGTCCGGATGGATGAAAGCTGGAGCATTTTGAAGCTTCTCGACATAGAGGAAGATCCAAATGGGAATCCACGTCGTCCGGACAGATGATGCTTTAGTCTGATGTGCGTCCGGACAGTATGACACGTCGTCCGGATGGCTGGTGCTTTGGACAGCTGGGTGTCCGGACGGATGGCAGGGAACCGAATTTTCTGACTTGCAAACTGTGCAGAATCTTCTGGACACACTTCTAAATAGCGGAATTTCTATTAAAAAGCATCATTACAACGAAGTGATTTTGTCCAACAGAATGCGGCCAATTACAAACCAACAGAATTTAGTTTCGCTGCTACAAGTTTATCTCTAATATATACTATGCATACGTTATGAGATGTATTAGGTTGATGTTGGCTTAATGACTAGTTTTCATACCACTCTGGTGATTCCATTTTGTATAAAAAAAGAAATAAAAAATTGGTTGTCATACTCAATATCAAAGCTCTTTTGGCACATAACAATGATGATGCATAAGCTCAATGATATGAGAGGCTAACCATAATCAAGGAGAATGTTTGGGATGTTTAGGCTCAACATTCATATGAAACCTCTATAGAAAAACTCAAGAAACTACCTCTCCCACACCCCAAAGTTATGCAATATGATTCTTATATAGAAAAGAGGAAAAGTAGGATTTTTAGTTTAAAGTTGGCTAAAATAAATTTGCTGGCAACGAATCTTGGTCGAACAGGCCATTACGATTTTGAAAAAAAAAAAAAAATTCATTGAGGTACCTTGGTCGACCAAGGTTCGCCCAAGGGATCGACCAAGCTCCTTGGTCTTTTGTATGGAATTTTGATGCAGCACCTCGGCCGACTAAGCTTCTCCCGAGCCTCTCTTTCCATATTTTTAGGCTTCTCTTGTCAACCATTTTTACCCACTGAACATTGGAATTGGAAACTTGTTGGGAAATACAGAGAAGTAGCATTTTGAGTCTACTTTCCAACGACATCAAGATTGCCTTCAAATGATGTCAGAGTCAAAAGATATGACTATTTTACTTTGACTAGGTCTTTCTTAGACAAAATACACATGCATGAATTTTCATGTCTTCAGCCATAATTTGATCCCGACTCAACCCTGAACCTCATATTTAAAATAAATAAGTTTTTTTTTTTTTATTGAATTAGCCAATACTAAAATTAACCAACACTATTAGTAAAAAATGGAGTGAAAAATTATTAGAATATACTCTGTAACACCAGGTAATTTCAAGCTCTTGAAAAATCATTGATATTTTTGAGGAATCAATATCCATAGGTTTTTATAAGCAAAACTAAAAGTGGTTTTTGAAAATTGAAATTTGACTTCAAATATAAAGTGTGTGCAAAAGTGTCAACAAAAATTAAGGCACAGCGGAAAGTAAATGACACAAAGATTTTTGTTGACGAAGTGGAAACTCAGTTAAGAGAAAAACCACTCTGGGGCAGCCAAACCCAGGAATTCTACTATTCAGAAGACAAAGCTAGATACAAGATAGTAACACTCACATGTACCGATGCAGTGGTCGTACCTTGATCTCTGACGTGTAACCCAACACAAACGCTTCCCAACCAGGTTCACCTACCAGAAGGGGTCTTCAATGGAACTCCTTACCTTAGAGCTGACCTCTAAGATAGACTTCAATTTATAGCACAGCACATTTGAAAAATGGGTCTAGAGGAAATAACACGTCTCTAAGCTCTAATGGAATTCACACCGAATTCTTCCAGCTCTAAGTGCCCAAGGACCCCTATTTATAGTCTGGGGGTCAGAATGGGCGTCAGGCAAAATAAGCCTGTGAGCCGTTCGGACGATGGACCATGACCGTCCGGACAGACAACTATGCGACAGGATTTTCCGAAAATTCCACGGAGAAATCTTTCCTGTATAAGAACATCGTCTGGACGGGATGGCTCGATCGTCCGGACGGACGCACGTCCGCTGCAAGTAATTTCCATAACAGGTTTCGCGCGTCCGGACGGCTAAACTTCAACACGCAATTTCCATATCTGATGCGTGTGCGTCCGGACCATAAGGGGGAGACGTTCGAACGGTTGAAGTCGAATCGTCAGTTACCATACCCGATGCACCAGCGTCCGGACCACAGCTGTCAGATGTTCGGACGGTTCATTTTGAACTGCGATTCTTGCCTTACGGAGATACGCGTCCGGACGGTATACCACATCGTCCGGACGGTTGATCGATCTTCCCTTTCTTGGAACTTGGAAAGAATCAGTGAACCGTTCGAGAACTGATAGGCGTCCGGACGTGCTGCTGAAACGTCCGGACTGAGCAAGATGGCACAGAAACTTCTCGATACAGTGAAGTGTCCGGACGGAAGAAGCACGTCATCCGGACGGATGATGCTGGACTGTCTGGCGCCGGACGGGATGATACATCGTCCGGACAGATGGAGCAGTAGACAAATGGGCGTCCGGACGGGATGACACATCGTCCGGACGGCTGACAGGGAACTTTGAAATTCTTCTGACTTCACTCTGAACAGTGGAATCCCTGTTTTGCAGCATCCTTACATATAAGTGATTTTGTCCAAACACAGAATGAGGCCAAAATACTAACAGTTTTGAAAACTTAAAGATCAAGTTCTAAAACCCTTAAAAACCTAAAAGTAACATTTAAGCTTTAAACTTTGATTAAACCGAAAACAGGTCAAACGAACTCAGATTTAGTTGATTCAAAAACCATTGTGCTCACAAAAGAAAGATCTATCCTATGGAAAAATTTTGTAAAAAAGTCCATTTGTTGACTTTTGACCTTGAGGATTGACCATTTAGTGACAAGTGGCACTTTTGATTGAACTTTGACTTCTAAATTTAGACTTGATAAATATGTTTTTGTGGCTTATAATTACTCTATATAGTATATATAAAGTTTATACTTCAATTTTGTAAAGTTAGAATTCAATTTGGTGACAGTTGACTTTTTGGCCAAAACCGGTGCCTTATTAATCCAACTGTCGAAATTGTTAGCAGAAATGATTTTTAGTACACTACCAGCCATCCCTAGCCGTCCCATAGACTGAATTATTTACCTTCCAACAAGTGCTGGAATTTTAGTGGGAAGCAAAGTCCAAGTGATTGGCAAGTGGATTATTCAAGTAGAAAAGCATGGAAAGGTGGTAGAAATCAAAGGAACAAATCACTATAAAAGATTTGCAACTTGAAGTTAATCAAATCTTTTAAGCGTGTTGCTTAAACTTATATCAAGACTTTTAGACTTATTAACTTCTCTTTTTGTTAGAAGTTTTCCCAACTTTTCTAAATATTGTCTTTTTAACTCAGGATTCTCAATTTTACTTATAAGATCAAGAAGCAATTCTTCTTGCTCTTCTTCTTTGGTCATAACACCAATTGTTTTGCAACAAGTGTCGTTACAACCGAAACTTATGTCTGGACCAGACTCAGACTCATTGCTACTGCATGAGCGGTAGCTGTTATCACTTGAACTAGTACTTAGTTCAGACTCATAGTCACTGGGTTCAGTGTCTTTTATCTCTAACATTCTTATTAAGTTTTCTTTCTCTTCGTTAGAGACTTTTAGAGACTTAATGGTTTCCTTAGCTTTGCAATCTTTTGCAAAGTGACCGGACTTACCACACTTATAACAACCATCTTTGTTGTTCTTAGATTTCTTAAACCTTTTCTTAAGTTTTCTCTTTTCTTTCTTATAGAAATCATTCGGCTCAAAGCTTCTTTTCTTGAATCTTTTAAACCGTTTCTTATGCTTTCTAGATTCTTCATGCTTACGAAACTTCTTATGCTTCTTAGATGGTGCTACCGAAGGTAGACCATATTGCTCACAGAAATTACCCATTTTGTACTTAGCCTTTTTCTTATCCTTATTGACTTGGTTCGATATTTTCATATCGATACACATCTTAAGACCTTCTTTTTGGATAGCACTTATGATATTCCCGTAGGTGAGATTATCATACTCTATCACATTGTTTTCATTGACTAAGACTTCTTTGATCTTATGGGCGAAGAGGTGAGGCAGGCCGTTTATGAACTTTTCTTTCCAAAACGGTTGGTTGCTATCATCTCTTAGCATGACTCTAGAAAGGAAAACATCCTTATACCATCTAAAGTCGCTCAGGGTTGGACATCTAAGGTTACTCAGTTGGTCATGGACCCTAGACGCAAGGTGACTTGGCGTGCCAATAAAATGTTCTACAATTGTATAGAACAAAGTGTTGACAGCATCAGAATCTCCTAATCCAATTTTTTCATTGAATATGGGGATTCCTTCCTCATTGGTTTTGACAGCACTTTTAATGCTGGCTCTTGACTCATCGGTGAGATGCTTTTCCCACCAGGATTGAAGGGTTCCTGTGAAACCCTTAACCAGGAGGTCAACAACCTCTGGTTGGCTTAAATCATGGTTCATAACGTAACTGCTAGAGACCATGGTCATATGGGTCAACTTATCAAGAATTTGCTGCTCTGCTAAACCATCGATGTTCCACTCGTATAGTTTATGAGCAGAAACTGCAAATTGACTTTGGAAGTTTCTTTCCTCAAACTGGATATCCGGAGGGGTAGGTCTGGGATACCAATTCTTAGTGAAACTTGTTGGTGAAAACTTAGGCTTATGGATCCTATTCAATTCTAAGGCTGAAAGGGCTTTTTCAACTTTTCTGATGTTTTCATCAGATTCAGACTCCGAAGAGGATTCTGTTTCAGATGAATTCTCAGAAGACTCAGCGATCTTAGTAACAGACAGAGTATTGGAACTACTGGGCTGTTCTTGTTTGGTTTTAACCAAATCCTTAAGCATATCCTCTATTTTATCAATAAAGGGCTTTTCCTTATTAACCTTTAAACTAGTTCCTGATTTTAGATCTGGAAACTTGATTATTGGTTTCTCTTGCTTAAAAGGCTTATGTTTCTCTTTTGGGAGAGGCTTATTGTCGAGCTTTTCTTCAATCTTATCCAACTGGTTTCCTATGGAGTTTAGGTACTGGTTGGTGTAACTGGCTTGCTCAATGACTTTCTTTACATCTGTGTTCTTAGATGCAACCTTAAAGGGTGAGGCCTTAACCGTAATGGTTCTATGTTGGAACACTATGGTTTCTTGTGGAGGGTGACTTGAAGAAACAACTGTGTTATCTTCTTTTACCCACTTTTCCTTAGAGATGGTTTGGACCTGGTTTTCTACCAGGTAAAACTCATCAACAAAATCAAAATAAGAGATATGCATCTCTATTTCACTTATGTGTTTCTTAAAGTGACTTAAGATTCTTTTCTTCTGCTCAAGATTGAATCTTTCCTTATAGGCTTTTCTTCTTTCAAGATTTGTCTCTAACTCAAAATCCTTGTTGAGTAAATCGAAATCTATCTCAAAAGGTTTCCTTATGGTGCATAGTTGGGGGTCCACAGCTGTTTCAACTATGAAATCAGATTCTGTAGGAGAGGCATTTCCTTCCTGGGATTCTTCATCTTCTAGATGTGTGTCAGCTGTATAACATGGATGACTCACTTGGGAGGTTGTCTGGACTCCCTTTAACTTAAGCTTCTTTAGTTCTTTTTCCAATTCTAGATCTCGTCGCTTTAGTTCTTCCGTAGAGGTAGAACCAGCAAACGAATGCCTAGCTGGAGTCTTATCCTTAGGTTGTCTAGATGGTCTAGACCATGGCACTTCAGATCTAGATGCATTAGATCTTGCAACTTCTTCTATGAGAAGATTTGACTTAGGGGTCGACTGAGAACTTCGGTCGAAACTGATCTTAACAGTACCATCCAAGGTCTCCTAGATTATGCCTTATGAGATCGGGCTTAAAACTTTCATTGGTCAAACTCCATTCTTTGGGTAACTCAATGTCAGTCCAATGAATAGTTCGAGGAACGTGAATATTCGCGTTACTCTGGCTACTTTGGATCAACATGGTTTGACCACTTGGGCTTCTCTTAATTGCCTGGAAGTTCATGTTAGTTCCAGTGCACTTATAGTAGATCCTGTAAATCAAAGCTAGAGGCTGGACACCTTCTAGAATCTTATATCTTTGGGTTCTAATACTCAGGGTCAAAACCTTCAGGATGTGAGGATCACTTAGACTTACGGTGAAATCAGGGAAACAGTCAAAATAGACTGGCCCATCATGCATGGTTGCTTCAATGACTCCGAGGAGACTATCCTGCCAGTCAGTGAAACGGGCATATCTCAATCCTAACATAACAGAGGCTTTAAGACCTCTTCGTGTTAGGGGCTTAATGGCGACCTGAACTAATCCTATGTGGATAAAGTTGTGGCCTTCTCTTCTATGTCGCTAAATGGCTTCTGGGCTAAAAAGCTAGCATAACTCATGTTCCTTATTGAGGGCATAGACTTGCTCTACGGTCTTGACATGTTGTTCAGTCTTGAACGATGTCATGGACCACTTCTTCCTGTAAATTTCATTATTGGGAACCTTAGGTATATTCCAATCATTGACATCAATGAAGGAATCCTCATCATGGTATTCAACGTGTTCTTCGTTGACTACCTCTGGAATCTCAGGGATCCTAGTGGATCTAGAGCTTACTGATGAGTTAGATCTGAACAATCTATTCATCTTTGCAAGTTTAGGGTTACCTGACTTAGACTTTTACTGTTTCGGTCTCTCTACCGCGAGACATCTCTCTACCACACTTCATCTCTGTTCTCCAACTAGGTGTCCTAGGTCATACGTCTGTGTCCTATCCGTGTGTCCTCCCGACTTACTTGGCCCTTCCCTTGGCTCTCGACTGCGCTGACGGCACGTTGACGGCAGTGTCCTTTTCCTATTCACCCTAGAATCTTAACAGAGAGTGGTGTAACAAATAGACTGAAACAATAGCAGAATAAGCAAAATAACCAGCCACTTGGGCGGATGTACAGATCAAGCAGGACTCAACTCAACAACACTTATGGCTCTGATACCAAAAGGGGGGCTTAATAGTAAGAAGTGGTGACAATGGTGTGGATAGAGTGATGGTTAGCATAAGAAAACATAGTAATATGCATAAGAATTTCAATATCAAAATCTGAATACAAAATAAGAGAGTATTCAATAATGATCATGAAATTAACTTAAAAGTAATGCTTAGATTCAAAATAACTTGAATGTAAAACTTACAAATGAACTTAGGCCAGAATGCAACTGGCGATTACAAGCTTAGACTTAGAAACACTGGAATGAAACATTACAAGTGTTTGGCTTATGAGAGGTTCAGGTGAGATTACAAAAGAAGTAAACTCCGAATAGACTCTGCCTTGAACTTCAGACTTCTGCTTCTTAAATAGACTTTAGGAGGGCTTAGGGCTGGAATCACGAGATGCCAACATGCTTAGGCTTGTCAGGCGTGCACCGAAAGCAGATTCTTTCTGCTTTTACCTTAGGTAACTCGCACCGAAATCAGGGTAAAACTTTTGGTGAATAGTGAAAAAGTCACTATTCATGAATAGTACCATGTCGGGTGGCCGACCGAGTATTGTTCACTTTTGTCTTTTAGTGTCGGTGACACTATTTACTTCTGACTTATTATACCGATGGTAAAAAATGTAGATTTTACAGTTTAATCATCATCGACGTACTCATCATCATAGGGATCATAATGGGTAGGAGAACCCCATACATCATCTTCAACAAAGTCACAGTCATTGTGACCCCATTCTTCACAGGTGGTGCAGTAGTCCAGATGCCATGTTCCGTCAGAACCTGAAAACTGATTGTGATCAATCAGGTCTTTTGGATCCTTATCTGTTTTGCTCCACCATTGCCCATTGCTGTAGCGGTAGTTGCTTACTTTGAGGCGTTTACCCCAAATACCTAAAACAAACATATCTTCGCCAAAAATAATTGTTCTATTATTCTTTGCTAAGTGTAATATCCGGGAAAGACAACCCACTTGAGTTATCAATATAGTTATGCATGTAGAGAATTGGATTACTGAGGTTAGTCGATCGAGCGACTTTCTGGTCGATCGAGCGACTATAGGTCGAAGTCGATCGAGCGACTTTATTTTCGATCGAGCGACTTCGCCCAGTGCAGTGCAGTTTCCGCCAGCTACGAAAATTGATCTTTCCACCTAATAACTTGGGACCCACACGTGGTACTTGATGCCAAATGATCATGTCCACATTTAGTTAGCCTAGTTAGTCCATTTTGGTTGAAGCCCAACTAGATTTCCTTAGATATCATGCAATCATGGGCCAAGATATGAAATAGTAACCTAGGAGATTTGAGCTATGGATTTGAGGTGTTGGTTGGCTCAAATCTGGCCATTGGGATGATGATTTGTTGGTTAAATCTCAGCCCTTCAAGAGTACTATATATAGGTTGCATGGGGAGCTGATTTTCATGAAGGAGAAACAAAACTATAGCCAAAACTCTCCCTCACTCTAGTGCTGAAAGAGTAGCACGAAAATCCCCCATTTTCACCCCACTTTCCAGCACCTAGCAAACCCAATTAAGCTCCAAAAACCACCCTCATTCTCCCACAAATCAGTAGTAGAGTGTGAGTGGAAAACCTCCTTTGTTTTGAGACCAAGAAGCCAAGCTTTGCAAGTGGAACTTTCTTGGACAGCAACTCTCCTTCACTCTCTAGGCCATTGAGGAACTTTGGGTGAGTATTTTCTCCCTAAAACTTCTCATTAGATCAAGAAGTTCAATTGCTATTTGAAATCATGACTTGTTCTTGTTTTTAATTATGCATGTTATATGGAAAGTTGGCTAGCTTACATGTGAGTATATGTGTAAACATATGGATGAGTATTTACTACATGAGATTAGTAATTTAGAATGGATAAATTGTGTTTTAAAAATAGATCAAGGTATATAAGTGTGAGAGTAATATGTTGAGATTTTGATATATATATATTAAGAGAAAAGAGGTGAGCAATATTTAGGTGTGTTATAAGGATGTGAATTAAAAAAGAGTAAAATCATATGTGTGCTTGATTATATGACAATGTATTCTTATTTTTAAAAGTATATTATGTGATGGATAATTCTAGTAGTACAAGAGTTGGTGTGTAAGCATTAAAATAGATAAATAAGAAATCATGTTTAATTCGGTAGCCATTGCGATTTCTAGGAAGAAATAGGGTAGTAATGATGATTTCATAAGAATACTTTATTAACTCGCTATCATCACATAATGATTGTTATGAAGTTGTAAAGGAAAATATTTGGAGCAGAAACTAGTAAGTATCTATACTTATTGAGGACGAAGCTGGTTGACTTTTCCTATAATATTATGTTTACTGTTTTATTTACTTGTTTGCGCATGTGGCTTTGCATGTTTTATTATTTTTAATAATCTGTCTAATAACAAGCTGCTTGATCTAGATCCACAGTGGGTACGCGAGGCTTCACATGAGTTCCTAGGTTCTCAGTGAATGAGGAGGTACCTGAAAAAGAATAATAAATACAAAAACTGGTGTACCTAGGTCACCAGGGATTCCGAGGTTTCCAGGAGCCTAGGCTCCCAAAGATTATAATTAAAAGTTAAAGGGAGGAAGCCCAGGCTTTAAATAACACGATAACCGTGCCTAGGCCAACAGAGGAGTGGAAAAAGGGAAATACCTAAAACTAAACCCTTAAAACTATCATTGCTTTATGATTACGTTTATGTTCATTTTATGTCTATGACTCGCGATCATGGATTATATTTTGTATATACATGTGATTATATGGCCATTGCATTGTGTTGCATTAATTAAATAAATCAGCACTCATATTATTATTGGAAACAGCGGACTCACTTTAGTGTTTATGTTGTCTTCTTTTCTTTGTATGGTACTTGTAATGGTTCAGGCTATGAGGAAGAAGAGGATTATTAGGACTATCCCGACACATAGATGGTTCCTGGTTCAGTTTTGTAAGGCTGGATAGCCTATATTTTGGGACTACCCTGTTATAGTCCATTAGCTTAACTTAAGACAATATTTATAATTCTCCGGTTATATATAGATATTTAGCTTGTATAATTATTTAGCCATGTGTGGCATGACTGGTATTACTGTCTGTATAATTATGCTGACTGACTCATTTTATATATATATTTGAGGTATTTCAGTAGTAGCTCTGAAGTGTCAACCTACTCCCAGTTTATATTACATTTATTCTGTTGCCAATAATTACCTCTGATAAGTTAGTAATGTCTTGTGGAAATTCGAAAATTTTCACCTACGCTTTTTGGAAAAGCGGGGCGTTACACTAAGACAGGTCTATTTCTTATTTCTTGGACCGCGTTCATCATAAATCCCTTCTTAACAATTCTCCAGAGATTCATAATGCTTAGGAGATCTTCAAACTTGAGAGGGATTCTTCCCATTCTTAGTTCTGTAGGATAATCACTAACTGAAGGATTAATGAGAATGCAATGTTTAGCAGGCTTAACTTCCATGAAATTACTTGGATCAAATTCTGGAACTGTACTCCAGATCCTTAGAATAATAGGACTGTTGGTGTTCAGTCTTCTTCTCAGATGCTCATCCTGGATGCTTTTGACAGTATTACGAACTATATTAGGAAAGTCACGTAATTCTTCCAGGTGCTTAACTGGGTAGTAAGACAGAAATCCTTCTTCAAAGAGCTGAGCTCCTAATTCAGGACATCCAATCTCGAAGTGATCCTAGTCACCATTCCATAGTTGTCTTGAAAGACCATATTCTTTATCAGGGACATAGATTAACCCTGGAAACTCACAATGAGGCTCAAAAACTCGAAGCGTCTTTATTCCAAAGACTTTCTTGTACTCAAAATTCTTCCCATTAGTAATCAGCATCATTCTCTGAATCCACCTGTCAAAGTATTCAGTGTATGCTGGACTAAGGAAAATTAGGTTTTGGATCTCGCCAGGAAGGTCGAGAACCCTTTGTCGGACTTTTCCCATTTCCTTAGGATTGATCCTTTGGATCTGGTAGATCTCAGTGGGAGATCGAATCCGTTTAGAACTTGTGGATACAACAGATTGTAGCAAAATCTTATTGTAGCTTAAAAGATACTCAGTGGCTTTCATAGACTTGTCATGAAGATGATGTGAACCCCGTCAAGAATAACGAGACCCAACAACGAAAGGGAACCCAAGATCGTTCTATGAACATATTCGAATGGAAGACCTCGACCCGTTGTTTATGACAAACAAGAACCTCGGTATAAGGAAGACGCCACAAACGGTGGTGGAAACTCCGTTTGATAAGTCAAGATGAACGCCACAGGAAATCCCGATAAGTTCAAGTAGTTCTTCAAAGAACCAAAGAGAATAAAACCTCACAAGTTTTATGAATCATCAATGTCTCCTCGATTACATGGTAGGTACACCTATTTATACAAGAAAATTACTTGCGGAGAAAGTAGTTCTAATCCTAATAAGTAAACAAATCAATTCCTAGCAAGGAAAGAAAATAAGTCCTAATCTAAAAAGTGAACAAATCAAAATATACTTAAATATCTAACTTAAATAAGGCATGAAATCATTCTAAATATGGCACTCTTCATATTTCCATGCCGGTTCACCATCAATTATCTTTGTAGTCCAACATATTTCCATATAGCCCACCATCAATTATTCCGCATCAATTTGGTTTAGATTTTCTGCGATTGTTTTCTTGCCAATTCTTGGCCTTGACCGGATTCTTCTAGAGCTTGAATCAATGTGACAATTCTTTGTTGGCCACGTGCATCATGCTCAATGGGCCTCCCTGAATTTGCTTGAGCCCATAACTCTTGGATGAGTCCGTTGAGCACATCCTTGAACTTCTTTGCTCGTGCTCTCGTAACCGGCCCAATTGGTACTTGAACGAGATCCTTCAAAGCGGTGCCTTGATCTCCATCACTCTTATGACTTTTTAAGAAAGCTTGAGTCAAATTATCTAATAGTATTTGAATATGGGGAGGGTAATTGATGAGATCACCCTTTGAATATTTGGTTGAAGTCTGAAGGACTTCTTCCAGGATAATACTATTAGTCTTATCCAGATTGAAGAACTCAATCTGTTGAGGAACTTTCTGTTGAATCTCCATTAGAGATTCTTCGTACTCATTCACCTTAGCTTTCCCCTTCTCCGCTGGAGTCAGGCGCTTAGGATTTACCAGATTGAAGGGATCAATCTGTTGGGAGTTTTTCTGCAGACGTTCCGCTGGTCTTTCTGCATACTTAACCACCTTAGCTGTTCCTTCCTCCGCTGGAGTCAGGTGCTTAGGATTTTCCAGATTGAAGAACTCAATCTGTTGGGAGACTTTCTGCAGACTTTCCGCTGGTCCATCTGCATAGTCTACCTTAGCTATCCCTTTCCCTGTTAGGGTTAGGTGCTCAGGATTTTGAATTTCCGGAGGGAAATTCCATTTCTTAAGAATCTTAGCTAATTTAGCTTTTCTTTCTTTTGTGGAAGAAAGAGACTTAGGAGGGGTCATTTTATCCTGAAAAATGAAGGTGTTAGAAACAATCCAGAATTCAGAAATGGCATTATGCTTAAAAACCATTTTTGAAAAATACTTAGATATATCTTTCAAAGGATCAAATAATAAACTTAAGCATATCCAATAAATGGAGTTTTTACTTACAGAACTGAAAAAGTTATTACTCAGATCAAAGTGTATGACAAAAACAATTTTATGCTTATAAATTTGGATTTGCCAAAAATTACTTTCCATTTCAAACTTAGAGAAGATCGAGGATCCACTTAACCTATTGATTAGGTCTCTCTCATTTGGAATTGGATATCTTATCCATTCCAGGACTTTGTTGAGGGGCTTGTAGTTAATGACTAACCTAGGGGCTCCTCTCTCAAGTTCAGCATTTTTCTGGACATAAAAGGCTGAACATGACCAAGGTGACTTACTCTTACGAATTATGCCTTTGTGTAATAGATCTTCTATTTCTCTTTGGCAGAATTCAGTAACTTCTTGACTCATTTGGATGGGTCTAGCCTTAGTGGTGATTCTTCCTTCATCAAAGTCTTTGATATAAGGAAGGCTTACAGTGTGCTTTTTCCTATGCCAGAAGGCAGTAGGGACATCAGAACAGACTTCACTTTTGATCCTATCTTCAAAAGTTGGATTCTTTGCTGAAGGGGCTTTTGGCTTAATTGTTCTTCAATTCTTTTAATCTTAATCTCCTCTTGTAAAAACCCTATTTGTTGGGTCTTTGACTTGATTAGGTTAACAGACTTAGAAATTGAATTGCTTTTGAAAGCATTCAATTGACTTAATTCTGGTTTAGCCAGAAACTTAAACTTAACCTTTTCATCCATGGGATAAGTAATTAAACCATCCTGGTCTGTTGTGAAAGGATACAACAGAGTAATGAAAGGTAAACCTAGTATGACTTTGTCAGTCATATTCTTAACCAAGACAAATGATGTTTTGAAGCAAACATTGTCCTGACACACATGGGCTTTACTTATTTCAAAAGTAATTTGCATCTTGTTGCCATTAGCAGAACGCAAATTCTCTTTTGACTTACTGTAATACTTCGTAGGAACGAGTCCTTCTTGTATACAGTTCAAATCTGCACCTGTATCAATTAATACAACTACAGATAACTCAAAATCTTGAATCTTAATTCTAACCTTGGAATACCATTTTTTAATATGGATTCGGTTGATTAGACTTATACAATTTTCTTCAAATTGTGGAGGCGTATCTTCAAGCTTAGGTTCGGACTCGGCTTCGCTATTATTGGAACTGCTAGCGGCTGACTTAAGCTTGTGCCCAATTTTCAAGAGATTAACATCCTGTTTTAACTCTTGATTTTCTTCCTTAAATATTTTAATCTCAGACTTAATTTGATTAACTTCAAGTTGCAAATCTTTTATAGTGATTTGTTCCTTTGGTTTATAAAATCTTTTAACTTATATCAAGACTTTTAGACTTATTAATATATATATATATATATATATTTATCTTAGCATTTGCATTCCTGCAAGGAGGCTCAGCCATCTGATTACCCTACCCCTTGCATCATAATATCATTTAGGATTCATGTGCAAGTGTTATGTCACCAAGAGCTACGCTGTGTTTCGGTGCTTAAACATGAATTGTTGTAGTATTTATATTTTCTTTTATGTTCTTATGATATATTGTAATCCTTCAAGTTCATATTTGGTGGTATTGGTCATATAGCCTCGTCACCAAATCATGAACCAAGGTTTTAAGATTGTTATAAGTAATCGTTTCAAACATAATGAAGTGATGGATAATAATAAAAATAAAGAGATGAGAGTCTATAAACAATATTTTGTTTGAAAGATAATTGATATATATTTCATTGTGTGGATTGATTTATATGCAGAAAAATGAGCTAAATTACACCAAGGAGAGTAAGTATGGATGTACTTACTGAGGAATGATTCTATGTTTCATTAGGATTGTGTTGTGTGTGTTCATTGCGTGGGTGTTTGTTCATGCATTGCATGTTGTGTCCAATTAATATAACGACTGAGGAGATAGCCATCAACAAGCTGATATAGTAGCAAGTGGAAGGAAGGCTAGTCAGTGGATCCAGGGGGTTCATAGTGACCCAGGGGAGTCCAAAGTTCTAACATATAACTAATGCTGGGACCGATAGGATTCCAGTAAAAACATGTAAGACTTTAAGTGTGAGGCAAAGGACATGAACGGGTTCGGATAACCTAGAACGAGAGGTCTGAAGAAAGATGATCATAAAACACCAAACTAAATTGTTACTACGATGCATATTCATACAACCCTTGCATTTACATTCTTTATGAACTGTTATTAGTTTGATGGTAACTTAGATATGAAAATAGATGACTCACTTGTTTGTCTATGTAAATATGATAACGTCATATTTGCATAGTTATTACTAATGCAGATTTGGAAGTTGATGGCATGGACCCATATGCCAGTTTTGATGGATTTTGAAACAATCTTCGGATTATTATGTCACTAGCCTTGAAATAGCTAGTTGTATTTATGTGTGTTTTCTTGTATGGCATGTAAATGCTTATAACAATGTTACGCATGACATGTTTTATGTTATATGCTTATATGCCGTTTGTGGCACTAATTTTGATGCACCTAGTGTGCATATGGGCATGTAAAGATAAACCTAAGTAACTTTTAATAAACGTATTGAGGTATTTCAATCAGCTCTAATGTGTTATGCTATCTATTCCTAAGACTTTAGAAAAGAAAAATATATTCCACTACGAGAGTTTATCTTTGATGTAGTAATGTCATGTGGAAACCGGAGGTTTCTGCTTACGAATTTGCTGGCTCAAGTTCGGGGTGTTACATACTCACTCTGAAACTTTTACTGCAAAGTTATGCTGTCATTTTCCAATATATACACATCTTGCCTACACTATCAAGCACCTTTTTGGTTGGGAAAGAACAAATAAAAAAGGGTTGTAAGTGTTATAAAATATATAGTTCTAAGTGGTTCACGTTTTGTTTTTTTGTGAGTTATAAAGTGGTTCACTTAAAAATATATATGAAGATCGAACTAATTAAGTGCGGGAAAGCTAGGATCGATCCTTCATTTGGCGGCCCCCATATGGAGAAAAGATTTATTGCAGATGATTGAGTCATCTTCCAACATCTTGTTTTAATAATCAAACACCTTTTTGGGGCCTTATTTGCAGACTGTCGAGTTGTACTAAAATAACATCTCATGGGTTGTAGTACTTGTAAACCTTATTATACATTCTTCGAAGTGGTTTGATATATATATATATATATATATATATATATATATTCTAATCAATCCTAACGTGGCGTGAATTCTTTGGAAATGTTTTTCTAGCTTCCAGAAATAGTAAAATCCCATGTGACGTACATGACAGTACCAAAATGCATGTCACGCAACAGTTGATAGGATCCATGTCAGTATATATGCCGGATTTTGCGGATTACACGTCTTCTCCACATGAGAGAGCTGAGAAGGCCTTCTCCAAGTATATATCAACGCCAGAATGCAGCTTGGCTAATCCAAAGGGGCATGAATGCCACTCCGTCTACTGAGAGGCCTTCCATTCTTCCTCTATGCTTTTCCACGTTGCATTTGAATACTCAAAGTCCATTTGAACAATGGCTTTCTTTAGCACGATCAACTATGACCACCTTCCATTTGACTACTAGTTCAATTACAAGAGAAAATAGAGAAAAGCATTTTTAGATGGTTCGGTGTTTGACACCTATGTCCACTACTAAGGAAGAGCGTGATAAGACTACATTAATCAAACCTAATACGGAATCATATTGATCATATATTTTAACATTGTCTGTATCTCAATCTCTTTTTGGCTTACCATGTTGATGTACTTAGCACATCTCCTGGTCATAACATATACATAGTATCACAACAGATTGCAAGCAATATAGGTAGGCCATTGCATTGCATCTCAATCTTACCTCCAAAGGTCTTCTATTGTCACACATTCTCAATTCATTCATAGTTGTTCTTGGTCATCTCTCTTTCTTTCACGCAGCTCCTCATATTTATATGAAAATATAAGAAATATTTGGCGATGCACTCTTAATTATGTGTGTACGTGGCAGTATTGTACGTATTATAATAAGAGCACTGCTACGGAGTAGCAAATTTTCCGGAAAACATCCGGAAATTTGGCTACTCAATGGCATTTCTGTAATTATTTACACTCAAGTATTACCCTTATAATAAATGAAATGATTAAGCAAAAAAGTCGTCAATTTAATTAATTAATGATTGACTTATACGCCCAGCTATGCACTCTTAATTATTTCATCAATTACTAAGTATATATCACCTCAATTTGTAATAAAATTAATTATAACTTAATTGCCATACTAACACGTACGTGCATCATCGGACGCAGGTGCCCTCCACCAATTTCTGCCGCAATCGTACTAATTAATTTGTGTGTTAATTTTTTGAGCAATAATATTCGATATCATGAAGCCGAAACATGGGATCCTCTTCACTTTGCTTAACCTGGCATGCTTAAGAGGTTTTAATTAATAGCACGCCAACTCGATCCAATTTATATATATGTACTTCATGCACTTCATCCACATACATATACAGCTAGCGAACGCCGCTTGCCACCCTTTCTTCTCTTAGAAATATATATTCCGTGCACACATTTTCGCTCTCTTCTTATTGATGCGCATGTGGACTCAACCCTGGCCTCTTCATTCTCATCTCATAACAAACCCCTGGCCTCCTCCTATATATATATATATATATCCATCCCATCTGAAGAAGTTTTTATACGTACACAAGGCCGAAAATGGTAGCAGCAAATATTCCCAGTACCCTTCTCCTCTTCCTTGTCCTGATCACGGCAATATTGTTGAATATCAACCAAACCCTAGCAAGACCAAGCAGTCTTAATTCAGTGGTCCTTGGTATGAAACATTCTACTACTTCTCTTCCTTCACCAAAAAGACCATCATCATCAGAAGCTTTAGACATGATGGAGCCGTTGAGGGAGGTTAGAGACGGGTATTTAATGTCTCTTAATCTGGGGACACCTCCTCAAGCAATTCAAGTATACATGGATACCGGAAGCGACCTTACATGGGTTCCTTGTGGGAATCTGTCGTTTGATTGCATCGATTGTGATGAGTTTAGGAACAATATTAAGATGACAGCCAACACATTCTCTCCCTCCTTTTCTTCTTCATCAGGTAGGGATCTTTGTGGCAGCTCCTTCTGTATTGACATCCATAGCTCAGATAATTATTTTGACACGTGCACTATAGCTGGATGCTCGTTGGTTACCCTTCTGAAAACCACGTGCTCCAGACCATGCCCTTCATTTGCTTATACCTATGGTGCCGGTGGGGTTGTCACTGGGGCACTAACAAGGGATACCCTTACAGTTCATGGAAATAGCCCCGGTGTCACAAGGGAAATTCCAAAATTTTGTTTTGGGTGTGTTGGGTTTACATATAGAGAACCTATTGGGATTGCAGGGTTTGGAAGGGGTAAACTCTCTCTCCCTTCGCAACTAGGCTTCTTACAAAAGGGTTTCTCTCACTGTTTCTTGGCCTTCAAGTATGCAAATAACCCTAATATATCAAGCCCTTTAGTTATAGGGGATGTTGCTATATCATCTAAAGATTACTTGCAATTCACTCCAATGTTGAAGAGCCCTATGTACCCTAATTACTACTATATTGGCCTAGAGGAAATATCTGTAGGCAATGTCAGCGCAATCAAAGTGCCCCTAAACTTGAGGGAGATTGATTGGAGAAGTAATGGGGGAATGCTGATAGATTCTGGAACCACTTATTCTCATCTTCCTGAGCCATTGTATTCACAACTCCTTCAACTTCTTCAGTCTGTGATAACCTATCCTAGAGCCACGGATATGGAGATGCGATCTGGATTTGATCTTTGTTATAAAGTCCCATGCACAAATAACAATTTTGTGGACGATCTCCTTCCTTCAATAACTTTCCATTTCCTGAACAACGTGAACCTTGTTTTGCCTCAAGGAAATCACTTCTATGCCATGGGAGCACCAAGTAACTCCTCGGTAGTGAAATGCCTGTTGTTCCAAAGAATGGATGGTGGAGATTACGGGCCAGCTGGGGTGTTTGGAAGCTTCCAACAGCAGAATGTGGAGGTTGTGTATGACTTGGAGAAAGAGAGAGTTGGCTTTCAACCGAGGGACTGTGCTTTAGCTGCAGCTGGTCAAGGGCTTCACAAAATATAATCCCTAATGCCAGTTTGCCGACACACCAATAATTAAATAATGAAGGATGGTATGCAGTTTCTAGGCTAGCTTGATGATGTATTTTTGTTTTCTGTACTTTCTTTCCTTTGCTGTATGCATGGCTTATGATGTGTTTAGGTATTGAATTTTTTAAATTAGAAATGAATTTTTATTCTCTTTACGAATTTCTAGGCAAATAGTGTTTAGAGTTTTTTTTTTAAAATTATGTTTAGGTATTGAATTTTTGAGATTGAAAAGTAGTATTTTTTAATGGTAGGAAATGATTAGAAATGATTGAAGGTATGAAAAGTTGTGTATAATGATTGGTGTTATGAAAAGTAGTATGAAATTATGATTGAAATAAATATAATAATTAAAAATAACTATTAAAAGGAAAATTTCATACTTAATTAAAATTAATTCAAAAATTCAAAAAATAATAAAATTGCAATCCACGTGCAGCCCGGACCAAGAGAAGTCGTGGATTCCCTGCAGTTCGAGAAGGCCCAGTCCTCATCTTCACTGTCCATTTCTTGGTTTCCCATTTTGCCCCTAATCATTTTGTATTCCCTGTTGGTCTAGAAGATCGATGAGGGGTCCATTCTCAAAAGGATTTATGCCCTGATGATATTATTTTTGCTTTTAATTTTAATTAAATTGCTTTTTTCAATCTAAAAAAAATACTGCATTTTTCCGTTTAATATAAATTAATTTACTTTTTTTTTTAATATAAGTAAATTAATTTACTTTTTAAAATCCAAGAAGAATACCTTTTTTTCTTCTATTTTTACTATAAATTAATTTTCTTAAAGTATCATTTAAAAACCGAAATTAATGACATTTAACTTAAATTAATTTGGGTAAGATAAAGTTAAGACAAATGCACACATATAATAATGTAAAATAAAGAAAGAAAAAACATACATAAATAGTTCTAAAAAAAAAAACCACACAGGTCAATTCCGAATAAAGCTTGGCAGCCAGTCAAATGCATAGCTCCATTACAGTTCACGAAGGGTACTGAAAATAAAACAGTTCAAGTAGAAGCACCAAAATATCCGACATACATTATACAATAAACTAAGTCCGGTAGAAGCACCAAAGATGCATAATAAACAGTGGTTTCACATCCCACCCGCAGTACAAACCAAACCACTTCAAGCAAACATGACAATCAACAAAAATAGTATCCCTAAGAAACACAAGACACAAATCCTTGTAATACCACAACATCGCATAATGCCCCCGACAGTCCACGGCATGCCCAACACGCTGCCCTGAGCACGTAAACCCACAGCGTCATCATCATGTACCGCTTCTGGCAAATTTTGCATCAACTCATCTTCCCAATAAAAACCTCCAGGATGATTCTACAATAACACATTAAAACAGAATGAGACTACCATATTATTAAATACAACAAATGTGTCAAGAATCAAAAGACATAAAAATGAAGCTTCAATTTGAGTCCAGCGATTGCTTATGAGTTCATACCTTGCCTAGGGGCCACTTGTAAAAGCGTCTCATATAGTTTCTTTCTGTTCTTGAAATGAGGAGTGTCATGGGTCCAGCACCACATGTACAATTCACCTTGACGTTCATATCTACTTGGTAATGCAGCATAAAACAACAAACTTCTCATGTATGGGTAGACAATTTGGCATAACAAAATATGTAATTCGAATGACCCACACAAACAACATACATATCAGTCAATTTCATATATTTGTCTTACATTGAAAAGTCTTATCAACCATAAAACAAACTCAACCATATCAAAATGCACATGCATTATAAAAAATATTACTTCAACATTAAAATTGCCATTTTTTAATTATCTCCATCTTCGTTTCCATGTGCATTATCCCACATTGCTTGTGCAATGCCTTCTCTAAAATTGGCCATTTCAATGCCAGCTTCAGATGAGAAGTCATACTGTCCTGAATGTGAAGGCCTTGCCTCATCATCGTTGCCATATGCATAAGGCTGCTCACTCATCCCTGGTTCTGCTGCATCAATGCCGTTGAATATTTGATCATTTGGATTACGTGTCTCGATGAAGTTGTGTAGTGTACAGCATGCCATTATAATGCCAGGTTGACGTGGCAATAAGTACTTAGGCATATTGTATAAAATATGCCATCTCTTCAATCTGGAGAAGCAGTTCTCGATAATCATTCGAAGTGAGGAGTGTCTGAAATTAAACAGTTTCTTGTACCCACAGGGCAGACGCCTATTACGAAAATGGTAGAGATGATACCTCTCTCCTTTATAAGGAGGCAAGAAACTTTGGGTGCATGGGTATGCAAAATCAGCCACATAATAATGCCCTTCATAAATAAAATACCCAAAGTTTATTTAAGAGCATGAAAATCTATGATAGATAGAAAATTAAGCAATTGTATGCAACGTACTAACCATCTGTAGGCCACTCAAAGCCTTCGTCAGTTGTAACAGCATCCTTAAAAATGCAGTCATCGTTCGCGGTTCCTTCCCAGCCAACGTACACGAATGTGAATAACATATCAAAATCGCATATTGCCATAATGTTATGTGTGCACTCATTCTTGCGGCCATGAAAGAGGCGTTGGTGCTCTGCCAGGATTTGTGCCTTTACGTGTGTGCCGTCGACTGCACCAATACAATCCTGTAATAATTTTCAAACAAAAATAAACTTAAAAACGTACATTGTTTTACAAGTTTTGAACAGTGGCATTGATAGGGTCGATGTGTTATAAATGAACAACACTCACCTTGAACCAAGGATAATATTTAGGATTACCGCATACATGTGGGTGCACCCCAGTCCTGTGTCTCACTTTGATGTAGACCTTGGCCAAATGGCCCACTGCTCTCAACACCTTTTTATAATGCCGATTTATTGTCTCCGTGGAGTGTTGAAAGCGATCTGTAGCGATCCGCTGCCCTTGGCAGTGCCCAGTAAACAAAAAAAATATAGCAACACTTTCTTCAACATCAAGGTTTATTGTACTTTCTATGAACTGGCGCTCCCTCAACTCAAAATACAAAGATATAAAATCTGGTGGCTCCATACGAAACATTTGAAAACACGGCACTAGGTGACCGTTCAGCATGTATGTTATGTACATGGCCCCTCGTAATGGCAAGTTGAGTTGTGGCATTTTGGTGTTTTCATTGTCGTCTGATGAGTCAATCGCACTCACTAAAAAGAAAATCTCATCAGCAAGTTCTTCGTCTCTATCTTCATACGCTGGTACGAGAGGGAGGCTAGATCCGTCCATCTTACTAACAGAGACTTAGTTCAATACAGTTTAAAATAATTTGGTGAATAATACCATCCAACACACATTCAACACTTAATTATTGTCAAATACGCACGTAGTAAAACACATTGCACCAATTGAACTTGTCTCATAGCTAATAGCTAAAATACATTAAACTAACATAAAATAACTTGTCTCATAGCTAATAGCTAAAATACATTAAACTAACATAAACTAACACATTCCACCAATTAACTCAGATTGTCAGTCCAGGGGCTTGACCTTTGATAGCCAAAGCAATTTGTGTTCTTTGTTCCAAAGGAGAAACAAGTTTTGAAGTTTTTTATCTAGTAGGGCAATTGATGCAGCCATGTAAGTATCGAGTGTAATTTTAGCCTACAACTCATTAAGCACGGCGATTGCCTGGTTTATTGGAGGTGCAGATTTGCCAGTGCTTATCTGTTGCGTCACTCAAGTTCTGCTGAGTCTGCTGCTGTAAGGATTCTCTTCTTACATTCGCCAGCTCCCTCACCTCATCGTACATAGCCTGCTTCGAAGCTTTTACCGTGGCTTTTGGTTCCCTGGAGGATTTTTTACATGAGGATCCTTTCCCTGAGGATCCCATGCTGACGCCCAATCCGATACTACATGCCGGGGCATTTCCCCTACCCCTTGTATCCTCTACCATTGGCTTTTTCCCACTACGACGACATCTAACAAACGAAGTTCCACTAGTCTCCTCATCATGCAGACTGCCAAGGTCAACAAATGTGGGTGACGAATAACCTTCGGGTTGACCTCTACGACCTACCCCACCATCATACACGTGTATGCCTACTGTCTGCATACGGTGCATAAGATGTGTTTCCTCATCGGTGTCAGGCGGGGACTGTGCCAAGGACCGGCGGAGAATGCCAGTTGCTGTGGACCGATCAAATATGATCCCGAGTTCCTCGTAGTTACGGTACCCTCTTGCTTTGAAGCGTGAAATTTTCGGATCCACCTACGGAAACCCGGAGAAATTATTAAAAATTATTACTCCCCAAATAATATATAAGAGTTATCATACCAAGCTAGTTTGGAATAGAGCATACCATCTTCACACGCTCCCAATGTGTCGGGGTCCCACAAACTGTGTTTAATATGGGATCCCAACCAAAGCCAATTTCATGATTTAATAGACCAGAAAAGTCTTTGTGCTCTTTTCGCAACCTTCCATACTTCGATGATGGCTGGCTAGGAGTCCAGACTTTACTCACCCTCTGATTCAAAGCATTGGTTAGCTCCACCCACAATGCAGGGTTCATGGTCCCTTGGATGATGGAACCATTGTGCACACATTCGACTAAAAGTTGGACCGAAAGGTCCTCATCCTCTTTTGGCCACTTCTCTAATTTTTCGCTTGACATTGAGTCTCGTTTTCTCTAGCATGGTAAGGAAAAGTAGGGCTATTATAGAAGTATAGTAATGGCTTACGGAAAAAACTTCAACCAAAACCAACAAAAAAGTTCACATATTTTTACATAACCCCCTCGAATTAACACCTCGTTTTCTATGTCTCCCAAACTACCAATTACGTCAGTCTTCTCCTTTAAACTACCAAAAAATGTCCCTACTAATGACAAAGTTACCCTTAATTTTATATATTTAAAAAACATATAAACTAACATAAACGTATTAAAACAATAAAAGTAATAGAAAAGAAAAGAAAAAAATCATAATGGAATCCTAATAAAAGAAATCGTATTAAAGGCACATGGCTTTAACATATAACTGAAATTTGTATTTTAATTAAAATAGGGAAAAAAATAGTATTTTAATTAAAATAGAAATTTATCCTTAAGTTTAGCTACTTATTACTGAAAATGCATATGTGGAAGATGCATTTTTTTCTTTTTTTTATTAATAACTTGTAATTCTCCCCTACTCTATTAATTAATAAAAAGTAGAAGAAGTCGTTCTACATTTAATAGTATACATTATACATGATATATTTTCCAAATTTAATAGAAAACCAGATGAGTTTTTTACTTTGAACAACTCACAACTACTTATAAATGAACAAGCATTTATATAAAACAGATAAAGAAAAAGGTTGTGCATAATACCTTTCGAATATGATTAGAACTAATCGCTCCTAATAAATTGTGCTTCCCGCTTCTCGTTAGATACAAGATAGTAACACTCACATATACCCAATGCAGTGGTTGTACCTTTTGCTCTCTAACGTGCAACCCAACATGAACGCTTCCCAACCAGATCTCCTACCTAAAGGGGTCTTCAATAGAATCTTTTACCTTAGGGCCGACCCATAAGATAGATTTCAGATGTAGCGCAGCAACAGCACACTTGCAATGGCTTCAGAGGAAAAATAATGTCTCTAAGCACTTGTGGAATTCAATACCGAATTCTTGCAGTTCTCAATGCCCAGGGTCCTCTATTTATAGGCTGAGGTGCAGAATAGGCGACTACTGAAATATGTACGGACGCCGTCCGGACGGTGAACCTGGGCCGTCCGGACGGACAACAGTGCGACAGGATTTTCTGAGAATTTTGCTGAAAATCTTTTCTGTTTAAGAGCCGCATCCGGACGGTGAGACACTGTCGTCCGGACGGTCGCACGTCTACTGCAAGTAATTTCTATATAAGGTTTTGCGCGTCTGGACCATGGGGGATAAGCGTCCGGACGGCTGAACTTCAACACACAACTTCCATATATGCTATGCGCGCGTCCGGACCATGATAGACAGTCGTCCGAACGGTTGAAGTCGAATAGGCAATTTCCATATTAGTTGCACGCGCGTCCGGACCAAGGCTGACTGATGTCCGGACAGTGATATTTGAATTATGATTCTTACCTTATGTATGAGCGCTGCCGAACGGGTATATCAATCTTCCCTTATACTGAACTTGGAAAGAATCTAAAGCTGATCGATCACTGAGAGGCGTCCAGAAGGCCTGCTGATACGTCTGGACAGATACAGGCTGGAACAGTAGCTTCTCGATACAGTAGAGGTCCGGACGGAAAATGCACGTCGTCCAGACGGATGATTCTTGGTCTGCCTGGCATCTGGACAGTAAGGCACATCATCCGGATGGATGGAACAGTAGACAGATGGGCGTTCGGACGGGATGGCTCGATCGTCCGAACGGCTGACAGGGAACCGGAGATTTTCTGACTTGTAGACAGAATCTTCTGAAATTCTTCTGAATAGCGGAATCCCATGTAAGACAACATCTTTACAAACAAGTGATTTTTCCAAACACAGAATGAGGCCAATAATACTAACAAACTCCCCATTTTGCCATTCTGGGACAAAAATCACTTGACCGGTTTGGAAATACATTCCTGGCCCAAATAAAAATTACTCCCCCTTTTTGTCACAAAGGGACAAAGGGTAAAACAAAGTAAATAAAAATACACAATTGTAATAAAAATTACTCCCCCTAATGGTCTTAGAAAGACCTGGGAAACAGAGTAATATAAGCTCAACAGTTTTACAGACAAAAGGAAAGGACAAAAAAGAAAACATCAAGCTGAACGGAAGAAAGAGGAGCAGCATGGTTAGGTCCTTCACAAGTATAAGAGCACACGCATGTATCCCTGTCTTGAGAAATTAGTAACAAAGCATGTCAAAATTATTCAAACATATAGTCGATAGACAAGGATAAGATAGGCATAGATTCCCTTCCAAACAGGGTAACGAGAGTAGCGCTATTAGCTCATGCAATGTGTGGGTGTGTGAGGACTTTGCCCATAAGGTATGACTTTCAATATTTTGACAAATAGCAACCAGATTTCCTAGACAATAGAGAAAATAAATGGAAGATAAGTCAAAAGTCAAACCTTATAACTTACTAAGGCCTAGCCACCCTCATCTGATACACTCCCCCTGAGATGCAGCACCTAAGTGATTTACTTGTACCATGAAGGACAATGTAAATGTTTTACTTGCAAGTAGAGGGCAAGGCATAAAGCAAATATAGCACATAAGCAGTGAATATACACTTTAAAGCACATAATTCATATGATTAACTGCTTGTTTCTTATGGTGCTGCAAACTAAAGGGAATGCCAGAGTTTTTAGGTGTTAGGTTCAACTAGCATGTGGTCAATTTGGTTATCTTATCAAAAACCTCTTCTCTTATCCAAAAATTCTGGAAGCACAAAGTCAAAGAAGGAAAGATGTACCTTTAAGGGAGTCTTTGGATAGTGCACATTTTCATCACACGAGGAAATAAGCTATCAATCATAGCAAGTGAGCAGGAAACCTTTGCATATGTCAGACTTATGTTCTCAACCATATGTAAGAATAATTTATCAATGCATAGTGAACTAATAATACAAGTAAAATACATGAGAGAGCTGACATACCTTAGAAGGGACCAACCTGCTACAACCTCCCCAATTTTATTTTTTTTTTCAACATCATGCTATCAGAGGACAAAAAATTTCATCCTAGCATGGAACATCATATCTATGACATGGCACAAACACCAATGGCTTTTCGAAAGGACTCAAACCTGCTACCATCTAGGGGCTTGGTAAGAATGTCAGCCAATTGGTTTTCAGTGGGGATGAACGAGAGGGAGACTACCTCGGATTCCACAAGATCACGTAAGAAGTGATGTCTGATGTCGATGTGCTTGGTCCGAGAGTGCTGAACAAGATTCTTGGAAATATTGATAGCACTAGTATTATCACAGTTGATAATCATAGTATCCTGAGAGAATCCATAGTCGCCTAGCAGTGTCTTCACCACAGTAATTGGGTGCAACAGCTACCCGCAGCAATATACTTAGCCTCAGTAGTGGAGAGGGATATAGAGGCTTGTTTCTTGCTCATCCATGCTACAAGATTGTTCCCCACATAGAAACATCCTCCCGAAGTGCTTTCTCTATCATTAGCATTTCCAGCCCAATCTGCATCAGAGTATCCTGCAACAACAAGATTTGTTTCTTTAGAATACCAAATGCCACAGAGAAGGGTATCATTGACATACCTGATGATACGCTTGACTGCAGTGAGAGGGACTCCTTCGGATTTGCTTGAAGGCGAGCACAAACTCCCACACTGAAAGCAATGTCTGGTCGGCTGGCTGTAAGATACAGGAGACTCCCTATCATACTTCTGTAAAGAGATGGATCAGCAGATTTTCCTGCAAGGTCACTGCTAATCTTGACACTGGTGCTCATGGGAGTGCAGGCACGACTCTTTCCATCCAAACCAAATCGTTTGACCAGATCCTTAGCATACTTGGACTGAGAGATGAAGATGCCTTCAGCAGTTTGCTTGACTTGAAGGCCAAGGAAGTAGTTCAGCTCACCAATCATGCTCATCTCAAATTCTTGCTTCATCTCTTCAGAGAACTCATGGGCAAGAGAGTCTAATGTAGCTGCAAAAATGATGTCATCATAAATTTGAGCAATGAGTTTGTGAGTACCTTGTTGCCTAATGAACAAGGTTCGATCAGCTTGTCCCCTTGTAAACCCTTTAGCCAGGAGATAAGTGGTGAGATGCTCATACCATGCTCGAGGAGCCTGCTTAAGCCCATATAATGTCTTCTTCAGTTTGTACACATGATGAGGATCTTGAAAACCCTTCAGATGTTCTACATAAACTTCTTCTTGAAGAACACCGTTCAGAAAGGCACTCTTCACATCCATCTGGTATAGCTTGAACCCACGATGACAAGCAATGGAGAGAAGAATTCTGATGGATTCTAACTTGGCAACTGGAGCAAAGGTTTCATCAAAGTCTACTCCCTCTATCTGAGTGTATCCCTGAGCAACAAGGCGAGCTTTATTCCAAACCACAGTGCCATGCTCATCTGTTTTATTCTTGAAAATCCACTTAGTACCAATGATATTATGTTCAGCAGGATGGGGAACCAAGGTCCAAACATCATTTCTAGTGAATTGATGGAGCTCATCATGCATGGCAGACACCCATCCTTCATCCTGTATAGCTTCATCAACTTTCTTGGGTTCTGACTGAGCAAGGTAGCAGCTATAGGAAACTTGATTGGCTACTTCACTGTTAGGCTGAATGACTCTGCTTCTTAGCCTACGCCTTTCATCTATGGTTCCAAGGAGCTGCTGAGGAGGAGGATTGTGCTTCACCCATGCTTGCTTAGGTTGATTAGCAGAAATATCCTCATCTTCGGAAGTAGTGGGAGTGATATCCGAAGCCGTGGGAGAGGGAGATTCCTCTGGAGACATGTTCGGAGAAGACTTAATAATATCAGTTGGAGCTGGATCAACTGAGTTAAGCTGATTTTCTTCACTACTGCTTGGTCTCTCATCTTCATCATCATCAACAACCACATTTATGGATTCCATCACAGTCTCTGTCCTTTTATTGAAGACCCTGTAGGCACGACTGTTTGTGAAGTATCCCAGGAATATACCTTCGTCACTCTTGGAATCAAACTTCCCAAGATTCTCCCTGTCACGAAGGATATAACATTTACTTCCAAAAGTTTTAAAGTACTTTACCGTGGGTTTCTTACCTCGCCAAATTTCATAGGGAGTCTTGTTTGTTTTAGGCCTCAGGTAGACTCTGTTGATAATGTGGCATGCAGTGTTTACTGCTTCTCCCCAAAAGTGTTGAGCAAGATTCCTTGAGTGGATCATCACACGAGCCATCTCCTGAATAACCCTGTTATTTCTTTCAACAATTCCATTTTGCTGAGGAGTGATAGGAGAAGAAAATTCCTGCTTGATTCTGTATGAGAGACAGAATTCTTCGAATTTGGAATTTTTGAACTCTCTTCCATGATCACTGCGGATTCTCATAATCTGGCAGTTTTGCTCAACCTGAATCTTCTTGAATAAATGCTGAGCTGCATCAAAAGCATCATATTTTTCCCGAAGAGGAATAGCCCAAGAATATCGAGAGAAATCATCCACAATAAACAGAATATATCTTTTCCCACCTAGACTAGCAGTTCTAGTGGGACCCATGAGATGCATGTGCAGCAATTCTAAATTTCTGGAAGTTTGAATACCTAAGGTCTTCTGATGGGCTGCTCGAGTTTGTTTCCCCAGTTGGCAAGAACCACAGATTCCTTTCCCAGTCTTCTCCATTTTGGGCAGATCTTAACAATTTCTTTGTTTGCAATTTTTAACATATCGGAGAAATTTAGATGCCCTAACCTCCGATGCCACAACTCACTGTCATCTATGGTTGCTTTATTGCAGAAGATCTGAGGATCTGTAGTGAGACCAGGAAGACCATAGCAATTGTCGGCAGTTCTTTTTCCCCCATAAGCCATTTACATTCCTTTTTGGAGAATTGCACCACCAAATCATTGTCGCAGAATTGGCTAATGCTGAGGAGATTTGCCTTGAGCCCTTCTACATAAAGAGCTTCCTGAGATGTTCCGAGGCCTGGAATGTAGATGATTCCTTTTCCAATGACTTTGGATTGGCTTCCATCTCCATAGGTGATCCGTCCACCTTTGCCCATATGGACTTCTTTTAGTAAGGTCTTGTCACCTGTCATGTGTTTAGAACACCCACTATCCAAATACCACAAACAAGTATCAAGAATTTTCAGTGCAGTATGAGAAACTAAACACAAATCATCTTCCTTTTTGACCCAGATTTGTTTGGAAGCTTTCTTATGATTATTGACCAAGACAAATCTTTGCTCATTAGGGGTGAGGTATGCTAACTTCTTACTAATGAGCTTAACTTGATCACTTAACATATTGACTTGCTCTTCAAAACCTGGTTCATCTTTTCTAGGGACAAGAGTTTTGTTCCAAGGTTTTTGAGACCTAATTTGGAAACAATTTGGGCGAATATGATCAGTAACTCCACAGTGGTGACATGTAGGTATAGACTGATTTGCCCCTTTATCCCCACAAATAGAATGAGTATGATTATGAGACATGATAGGCTTAATGAACATGGTTCTATTAACAAACATATCATGAGAAATAGAAGCAACTTTATCCATACTCAAATTTGACATGATAGAAGTCAAAAATAACACTCAAGAAATGAATCTAACCAGAGTGTACCAAGCTCTGATACCAATTGAAAATTGAAATTGACTTCTAAAATAAATAGCAAGTGTGTGCACAAAGTGTCAACAAAAATAATAATGCGGAAATTAAATGACACAAAGTTTTTTGTTGACGAAGTGGAAACTCAATTAAGAGAAAAACCACTCCGGGGCAGCCAAACCCTGATATCCACTATTCAGAAGACAAAGCTAGATACAAGATAGTAACACTCACATATACCCGATGCAGTGGTCGTACCTTGCTCTCTAACGTGCAACCTAACACGAACGCTTCCCAACCAGGTCTCCTACCTGAAGGGGTCTTCAATGGAATCCTTTACCTTAGGGCCGACCGCTAAGATAGACTTCAGATGTAGCGCAGCAACAGGACACTTGCAATGGCTTTAGAGAAAAAATAACGTCTCTTAGCACTTGTGAAATTCAATACCGAATTCTTGCAGTTCTCAATAACCAGGGGCCTCTATTTATAGGCTGAGGTGCAGAATGGGCGATTGCTAAAATAAGTACGGACGCCGTCCGGACGGACAACAGTGCGACAGGATTTTCCAAGAATTTCGCTGAAAATCTTTCCTGTTTAAGAGCTGCATCCGGACGGTGAGACACTGTCGTCTGGACGGTCGCACATCCGCTGCAAGTAATTTCCATATAAGGCTTCACGCGTCTGGACCATGGGGGATGAGCGTCCGGACAGCTGAACTTCAACACGCAATTTCCATATTTGCTATACGCGCGTCCGGACCATGATAGGCAGTCGTCCGGACAGTTGAAGTCGAATCGGCAATTTCCATATTAGTTGGACGCGCATCCGGACCAAGGCTGACTGACGTCCGGGTAGTGATATTTGAATTGCGATTCTTGCCTTATGTATGAGCGTGTCCGAACGGGAAACCACATCGTCCGGACGGGTATATCAATCTTCCCTTATTCTGAACTTGGAAAGAATTTGAAGCTGATCGATCACTGAAAGGCGTCCGGACGGATACATGCTGGAACAGTAGCTTCTCGATACAGTAGAGGTCCAAAGGGAAAATGCACATCGTTCGGACGGATGATTCTTGGTCTGACTGGAGTTTGGACGGTAAGGCACGTCGTCCGGACGGATGGAACAGTAGACAGATGGGCCTCCGGACAGGATGGCTCGATCGTCCGGACGGCTGACAGGGAACCGGAGATTTTCTGACTTGTAGATAGAATCTTCTGAAATTCTTCTGAATAGCGGAATCCCTTGTAAGACCGCATCTTTACAAACAAGTGATTTTGTCCAAACACAGAATGAGGCCAATAATACTAACACCATTGATTTGAAAACGTACAAAACTGCATTTTAAAATTACAGATATGAGATGCTTATTTGAAAGCGTAAAATTGGACGAATAATATACCAGACTACCAGTACATAAATCTGTTTGAATTGGACAAATTATAGTAGATCTATTCCATTTGTTTGATCAGTTTTGACCTATAAATGTAACTAGTGGCAAAAAACTATTCTGGCAAACTAATAAAATTAATGAAAATTAATCTTCATCCGGGTAAAGTGCATTTTCATAATATAATAAAATTGAAAAAAGTATATTTATAAAAGCATGTCTCTAATATGATCTGAAATAAATATTGTTTCTATTTTAAATTATAATAACTATGCCAGTTTATTATCTGCTACATACTAATGACACATGGTATTCTACTCTCAGCGAAGATGGAAAATACACGGGGATTGACTTCTGATTTTTTTCATTTAAAAACTAGTTTCATATTCTACATTTAATAGTATAATACATTATATATTTTTCAGATTTAATAGAAAACCGGTTGAGTTTTCGAATAAAATTACAAAATTTTGTAAAACAATTTCGGGCAGATTGTTATTGCATTTCCAAAACCTTAAAAAAGAACAATTTTTTTTTTGTTCCCCTTTTTCATCTTGATGTGAAATATTTGTTATTAATAAATCGATCCAATTCTTTCTTTCGTTAAAAATTATAAATAAATTTGTTTTGGCAAAACCAATAGATATAGGTGACAAAAAAAAAATAAATAAATAAATAAAACATACTGAAAGAAAAAAGACAATACCATAGAAAGATCTGCAGGAAGAACTCGACGAAAATGAGCTCAAGATAAATACATACATTTCATTCAAATGGAAAGAACACCATTCAATAGAACATTCAAACGGAAATTACAGAAAGGAAAAACATTCAAACGGAAATAATTGTAAAGGAATTAACTAGACCATGATAATAAAAACCCAATAACAGTCCATTAAAACCCATTGGCAGTGTTCTTGGGCAACATTACAAACAACTAATAAAAAAAGAAAAGGAACAACATACTAATCTCAAATTTATAAAACTAACCCTCCAAGGCCGTGTTCTCGGACCAACCACGTAGACTAGCTTCACCGGAGGAACTGGGTACCACGAGGAGTTGGAACCACCGGATGAAGAAGGTGATTCCGAGTGAAGAGCATTCTTCGATGTCATGGATGGGTTCTGCCTTTCCAATGCTCGAAGTTATAGGCAGTGCACGACACTGTGCGAGGCCTCAAGCCAGCCTTAGGATACTCAGAACACGCTGCCCCAAAAACGGTAGGTTGAGGTCAGTAATAAGAAGTAAAAGCCATTGAAGGAAAAACTTGAAAAAAATACATACCGATCAAACTCTTGTTCAAGATCTGATGGGGAAGATATGCGGAATATTACGCTTTGTGAGGACAACGGTCGTAAGGAGGTGGTGGATGCCTGAAAAGCACCCTGACACGCTACTACCTGGCAATGGCTTGTTGAGGAGAGTCGTCCTCGCACAGTGTAGGAGGAAAATGAGGGAAATTATTTTTGGGAAGACGGTATGAATGGATCAGGTTTGGGTGTAATGGACGGGTATTCCGAAAAATAGTATGAATGGGCTATGGAAATTCAAGATTGATCTAACGGTTGGGAAGTTAGTAAAAAAATGTGGCCTATCGTGAACTAATCAAAGCCATAATGCCATCTGATGCATTGGGGTTGGAAAAAGCTGAAGAGACATGCATACACGTATACCGTTGAAATGGGGAGTTATAGGGTGTGGGCACTCGGACGGAGTACCTAAAAAATAGACGTTTCAAATGATATCTTATCCACCTTATACGAATCCAAGGGCTAGTAATCACCCGAACCTAGAAACACGGTGTAAATATTTTACACCCAGTCCAATTTGCTACCTTCACGCGTCTGACAGCTTCTAATTTTTTTTTTTTGTTTTTTTTGTTTTATTCAAACCTTGTTCCAAGAGACAAAGTGGGAGTGATCAGGTGTGGGCGCACAAGTATCAGTACATAGCGAGTTGACGACACAGATGAGATCTGATCTACAAGGTATTTCATCCAATGGCTATTAATGGGGCATATTTACAAGGACGGTGTTTATCAATTACACCGAAGACCAATCTGTAGCATATTAGCCTGTACCCGTGGGTCCACTATGTCCTAGAGATGCGTCCGGTTTTGTTGAGGCAATAATGAGCATTGGAATTCGAGATTCATGCCTGAAAAATTCAAGAATTCGGGCTTTTACTCGAGTTAATTGCGGGTTGCAAGGTTTTGAAAAAAAACCCGAAAAGAATCAGGTTTCTTTTTGGTATCCAAACAAACCATTAATTTGTATTGACCAAGAAAATAAGGTGGGTATAATTATCTCATTCTTGTGCATTTAGCAAAGAAACAAATTAATTGAACCAAAACAGCATTAATATTAGAAAGATATATATGAAGAATGCATAAAAATAATTTAAGAAAAAATAGTGAAAATAATTTATTGACTTCTAAAACAAACCAAGTGTGTGTTTGTGTGCAAACAAATATCTTAAATGCGGAATTTAAATGAGACAGATATTTATTATGAAGTGGAAACTCTATGAAGAGAAAAAAACCACTTCGGGGCAGCCAAACCCAAGAAATCCGCTATCCAAAAACAAAGCTAGTTACAAGACATTCGTACTCACATAACCCTATGCAGTAGTCATACCTTTTAACTCTGACGTGTAGCCCAACACGAATGCTTCCCAACCAGATCTTCCACCTGAAAGAGTTTTTGATGAATTCCTTTACCTTAGGGCCAACCCCTAAGATAGACTTCACACAAACAACGAGCACACACCTGCAACGGCTTGAGAGTTAGCGGATCTTCGATTCTCCCTAAACACCCTCTCAAAGTACTATGGAATTCACTATCGAATTCTATACAAAACATAGACCTAGAGCCCCTTATTTATAGGCTTTAAGAGACCTTAAAAACTGCTAAAAATCAGACTCTGTCTGTTGAGTGTTTGGATGGAAGTTAGCCTCATCTGGACGGTTTTCTGAGATATCATTTCAGAAACCACGACCTAAATCTGCTCAAAATTGGACTCTGACTGCGAACCATCCGGATGGCATTTAGCCCTGTCCGAATAGATTTTTGCGATATCTTTTTGGAAACAGCGCAATCCTGGAGGCCGTCTGGACGCTACTCTCTTTTCGTCCGGACGCTACTCTCTTTTCGTCCGGACGGTTGGCCGTCTGGAGGCCGTTCGGATGTTCAAGTTGTATATTTTTTTCTTAGCTTTCCAATGACACCAATTTCGTCTCAATCCGATACTCGAGCAGAGAGTTATGATAAAAACACTGAGATGTGCGCAAAAATCTTCCTGGAAGCCTGAAATGCGTTCGGACGATGTTGCCCTTCCGTCCGGACGGTTGTTGTTTCCCTATCCGTGTCTGGACATGAAATCCAATTTCTACTCGAACACTGAATGGCATCCGGACGGTATTGCCACGTCGTCCGGACGGATGAATTTGAACACTGGATTCTTCTCGAACTCTTAATAGCATCCGGACGGATGCAATCTTGAACAATTCAAAGTTTCTAGACACTGATGGGTGTCCAGACGGAAAGTTCTCATTGTCCAGACGAATGTTACTAACTGATGAGCGTCCGGACAGGAACACCACATCATCCGAACGATTACTTGGGATCCGACTTCTCTGAGTTTAAATCTGCACAGAATCTCCCTTAAACACTGAAATAACCTTCATGAAGGTTGTGACACTTGTAACTTGTCAAAATACGGCTCTTTCCACATCAGAGAAATAAACTCTGAATATCTGAAGACTCTGAAATATATGGCATCCCTGTGAAAGCAGCAACATTACATAATAGTGATTTTGTCAATAGAATGTAGCCAATTAAAATACTAACAAATTTCCCCTTTGGCCATTCTGGGACAAAAATCACTAGACCGGTTAAAAATACATTCCCGGTCCAAAAACTAACATATACTCCCCCTTTTTGTCTCAAAGGGACAAAGGGTAAACAGAGTATAGAAAGACCACAGTATTAAAATACTCCCCCTTGATGTCTCAATAAGACAAGGGTAAACAGAGTATATAGAATCCACTGACACAAACATTCTAAAATCCAAAACAAAAGGAAAAAAGAGAAGAGTCTGTAAGTGGCCCAAAAGAGAGGAACAAAAATCCTCCAAGTACCAAATCCTGCTGATGCACTGAAAGCGAGGAACGGAGAGAAATCCATTCAAAATGCTGGATTTGTGCTACTTCGACTTCTAGCTCTGGAAGCCGGGAACCATAGACTGAAAGAAAAACTTTAGTCGCTTGATTTTGCAAAGCCTGAAACTGGTTATCCGCAGATTGACATCCTCTAAGCAACTGGTCTGCAAGATAAAATGAGGAGATTCACCACTTAACCTCTAACTGATGCAGATTTGAGGGAGATGCTACGGAAGGCTATGCATGAGCTGGGGAAAAAAGCACTTCTCAAATCCTGAGACCCTTGGAAATTTTGAACAAATAACTTCAACAATAGTCTTGTTTTCCAAAGGATTTAACAGAAATCCATCCAAAAATAACACCACAAGGAAATATTAGTTCCTATTAGTTCCAAAAAGAATGTGGTATTATGACAAGTTGCAATTTGGATGCGCATGAATTACAAAAGCAAATATCTCAAGAGAGTATTCCAATCCAAATAGCATGGATATAACAATATCCACCCAACACACAGAAAAAGAAGGATTTTCATGCACAATATCTCAAGAGAGTATTCCAATCAACAAATATTCCAATATTCTAAAAGAACAAAGGAAGACACATCAAATACCATGGAATGAGAAGAAATGTCCAGAGAATGCCAAAATCTCGGGAGAAATCCGCGAGAAAAACACACAACATGATAGAACAGACAAAAAGTAGTGTGTGTGTGTTTTGGCAGAGAAAGCAAAAAGCTCGTGTCCGGACGTGGTACATACTCGTCCGAATGCAAGAACATGTTCGTCCGGACGCTTCACACTAGAAGCTGAAGAACATAGGGAAATATGCAGAAAAATAATTTCCCTAATGTTAGCTTCAGAACATGCATGTATAAATAACTGATAAAGCAGTCAAATAGCATTTCAAAAATATACCAAGATATAATTGAGAGTTAAAAGAAAAAAAGCACAAAAATTTCCCTGCAGATAGAAATTTTTCAATAGTAAACTTAACTCATGCAATGCGTGTGTGCGTGAAAGCTTTCTCAATAAGGTATGAAGTTCACTGATATGACTTAAAGCAACTAGATTTTCTAAATAAGAGAGAAAATCAGTGTTAGATCAATTAAAATTCAGACCTTATTTTACTAGGGCCTAGTCACCCTCATCTGATACACTCCCCCTAAGCTGCAGCACTTTTCTTTTTCTATGTCCTTTAGTAACCGTCTATTTCTGTAATGAACTGGTCACTGACTGTTTCTTTAGGGACAAGATTATGAACAGATTCAGCATAAGCAACGGATCTTTTTATTTATCCAAATTTATTCATTTAGACTGTCTTTTATCACTTGGTGCTGCAACCTAGAAAGAATGCCAGAATTTATGGGTTCTAGGTTCAACTAGCAACTTGGTCAATCTGACCATCTTAGCAAAAAAATCTCTCTCATTAGAATTTTCAGAAGCTAAAAGTTAGATAGAAAAAATGTACGATAGTGCACAATTTTTTATCTCATGAGAAAAGCAACTATCAATCATTAAGATGTAATAGGAAAACTTAACAGATATCAAACAAGAACTCTAAGTTATATAAAAGCAAAAAAAGTAATGCACTAAGAACTGAGACATCAGGTAAAAATACATAAGATATCTGAAAAGCTAAAAACAAGAATAAATATCTGCATCTTTCTCCCCCCCCCCCCCCCCAACCCCCCCTTTTTTTGTTGAAAACAATAAAATAGAAAAACAACAAGGACATGCTTATGAGTTATGGGAAAGGAAATAACATCTAGTCCCAGCATGTAAGGTAAAATCAAACTTGTCCTCAGGGTTTAGAAATACCAAGACAGAAAAGCAGCCACCTGACGTGCTTTTAACTATTTCTCAAGACAACAAGAGAAAATATGGGGATAGAATAAATGGTTCCTCAAACAGAATGCAAGGCATGAATAAGATACGACAATATAAAAGATGCAATGCAAAGTGTCAACAAAAATTAAAGCACAGCGGAAAGTAAATGACAAACAGATTTTTGTTGACGAAGTGGAAACTCAGTTAAGAGAAAAACCACTCCGGGGCAGCCAAACCCAGGAATTCCACTATTCAGAAGACATAGCTAGATACAAGACAGTAACACTCACATGTACCGATGCAGTGGTCTTACCTTGATCTCTGACGTGTAACCCAACACGAAGGCTTCCCAACCAGATTCTCCTACCTGAAGGGGTCTTCAATGGAACTCCTTACCTTAAAGCCGACCTCTAAGATAGACTTCGGTTTACGGCACAGCACACTTGGCAAGGCTTTAGAGGAAATATCACGTCTCTAAGCTGTAGAGAATTCACCACCGAATTCTTGCAGTTCTTAGTGCCCAAGGGCCTCTATTTATAGGCTGGGGGCTCAAATGAGAGTCAAGCAAAATATACTTAGGCACCGTCTGGACGGTTGACATGGGACGTCCTGTGCGAACAGATTTTCCGAAATTTATGCGAAGAAATCTTTCCTGTTTAAGGACATCGTCCGGACAGGATGGCACATCGTCCAGATGGTCGCATGTCCGCTGCAAGTAATTTCCTTATAAGGCTCTAGAGCGTCCAGACCATGGGGAATGAGCGTCCAGACGGCTATTCTTCAACACGCAATTTCCATATCGGTAATGCGCGCGTCCGGACCATGATAGGCAATCGTTCGGACAATTGAAGTCGAATCGGCAATTTCCTTCTTTGATGCACGCGCGTCCGGACCACAGCTGTCAGACGTTCGGACGGTCATATTTGAATTGCGATTCTTGCCTTAAGGAGACACGCGTCCGGACGGGATATCACATCGTCTGGACGGTTGATTGATCTTCCCTTTCTTGGAACTTGGAAAGAAATCAGAAACTGATCGAGTACTCAGAGGCAGTCCGGATGCTTGTAGGATCCGTCCTGATGCTCAAATTACATGATTTTTTCTAAGCTTTCCAACGACGCCAATTTCGTCCCAATCCGATATTTGAGTAAAAAGTTATGACCAAAATACCGGAAGGTGTCCGGACAGTAAACTGCAACCGCCTCTCCAAGATAGCGCTGAAAGCTTCCATAACAAGGCCGCGTCTGGACGGTATTGCCCTAGCGTCCGGGTGGTTACACTTCGATGGCACGTAATTACCATAATAAGGCTTTGGAGCGTCCGGACCTTGAAGGTACGTCCGGACGGTTGAACTGGTGCACGCAATTTCCATATATGAAGCTTGATCGTCCGGACCATGAAGGCTGACGTCCGGACGATTGAACTTGGTATGAACGTTCTTGCCTTATAGAGGACATCGTCCGGACGGGATCACACATCGTCCGGATGGTAGCAGCCGTCTTCCCATAACTGTGTCTTGAGGCAGAAACCCTATTTCTTGTCAAACACTGAATGGCGTCCGGACGGTATAACCACGTCTTCCGGACGGATGCGCTGGAACACTGGGATTTTCTCGAACTCTGAAAAGCGTCCGGATGATTTGCCATTACGTCCGGACGGATGCAATCTTGAACCGTTCGAAGCTTCTAGACACTGATGGGCGACCGAACGGAAAGATCTCGTCGTCCGGATGGATGTTGCTGACTGATGAGTATCTAGACGGAATACTACTTCGTCCGGACGGTTGACAGGGAACCGAAATAAATCCTTGAAAACTTCACAGAATCTTCTCGAAGAACATAGCTAAAGAGTAGACTCTGGATAAAGCAGCGTCCCTGTAAAAGTAGCAACATTACATAGAAGTGATTTTGTCCAACAGAATGTAGCCAACACAAAAACTAACAAAATCCTAGGCATGGGAGATCTCACCTACTAGGTGAGTCCACTCCCCTTCAAGGGGTGAATGGTCTCATCCTTCCTTACCCATACCTTCTCTACCTGTGAGGCAGGGGTGTGAGCCATGTCCAAATTGATCAATCTGATTAGGACACTCTTCATCATGTTGACAAGCCCTTCATTGGTCTAATTCTTCTTGGGCTTGTGAGGCTTCATTCTGAAGCATTCGACCTTGGTGTGGCCATACTTACCACATTGATGGCAAGAGGGAGAACCCCTTTGAGGATAATGCCGTTGTTGCCGAAAAGCATGATGAGGCTTGGAAGGTTTAGAGCTAGACTTACCTGTCTTTTGTTCTGTTTTCCTGATCTGAGGCTGCTGATGTCGGATCTGTGGACTGGTGTGTCCAGAGACACCATAATGAAAGTAAGTAGGCTGACTTAGTTTGCTGAAATGCTTCTTGAAGGGCTCTGCAAATTTAAGATTAGCATTTTCACAAATAACAAAATCCTTACTTCTTTCAGATATATGCCTCCTATGGGGTGGAACATACTTATCTGAAGAGGTTTTCTCAATAAAGCCCTTTCTGGAATCCTCCTGCTTCTTCCAAGGTCAGTGGGATTTTAACAGATAACACCTTCTCAATAAAGGCATTGAGAGGTGTGAAGTTGTAGTCTTTGAACTTTTTTACCTGCCTCTGCTCTTCCCCATCAGCTTTTCTGAATTCTTTTCTTTCTTTTCTGGAGCTGTCTCTCGGGGTAGCCTAGAACTAGTCATAGCCTTCAGCGTCTCTCCGTGATTGATGAATTCTTCTACCTTATCCATTAGGCCCTGCAAGGTACTCGGTTGCTTCTGGACCAACTTCTTCATCAAAGGCTCCTCGGGTGTAATTCCCTGATAAATGGTAGCAAAGATCATATCCTCGGTCGAATCTTCGACCGTAGCCTTCTCTCGGTTGAACCGAGCCATAAACTCCTTAAGACTCTCGTTGCTCTGCTGGTGCAACGATAGCAAATATCCCAAAGGCTTCTCATAAGTCTTGAATTATTCAATTCAAGACCCCTTAATTTGCATTTGTTAGACCTAGTTCTTGTTGTATATATAACGTGTTGTTGTAGTTTTTGTGTTTTGTCTTATTTTCAGGTCTTAATTGAAATCTAATTCAAAACACTTGAATTAGACTTGGAAATACATCAAGGGTATTTTAGTCATTTCCAGAGTTCGAGATTGTTCCTGGGAGCTGAAGAATTGGCTAAGGCAATTAGATCGATTAACTTTAAATGAGATCGATCGAAATAAAATCGATCGATCGAATTTTTCGTCTTCCAGAAGATCAGATATTTCAAGATCTTTTGAATTCTTTATGCAATTCAAATCATAAGTTGGATTTTGTGGACAGAAATGGACGCCGACCAGCTCTGAATACTTGGCTAGAATTAATTCTTGATGGTCTTTTGTAAATCCAATTCTCTTTTGGGGGTTTCGGATTTTCTCAGGTGTATCACTTCAATTTCTTGTATTTTCATTTACTTTGATGCACGTTTTTCTTGGCTTAGTTCCAGAGAACAATTTCCTTTGTTAAAATTCATGTTCTTAGTTTAGTTTGTTTTCCTTTTCCTTTCTTTTCTTGTAATCCGAATTTTAGAAGTTTTAATCTACTGTTTTAGTTCATTTTCTTCTTGTTTCTTTACTGTTTTCATTAATTTTCATGCTTAGATTAGTTTATTTCATGTCTAGCTAAATTAGTTCTTAGGGTTTGATCAAAAAATCATATCCAAAAACCATGAAGTGTTCTTGCTTGAGTTTTTCTTGATATGTTTAATGATTGTGTAAGGCTAGAGGATTTCAAAACCATGCTAAAAGGTTTTGTTTTCAAGATTCCAATCTAATTATTCATGAAAAAGAGTTAAACTTGTCTATGAGTTTTTCTTCGATTTCTTGAGTAAAACCAACGTTCTTGGAAACAATAACGATATCTTTTGCAATGGTTCTATTTGACATAATGTGTGTTTACTCATTAGAGTTACCTTATAGGGTATGCTAGGGAGCATCAGTCATTTCATACCTTTGGTAGTGTAAAAAGTCTTTCCATTGTAGTTTAATCTTTACATGGAATAGACCGGTGCAAAACTAGATGCTTTATCATTGTGGCCTAGTTAGGGTTTGCATGTATTATGTATGCTTATTAGGATGTGTTGTAGAGTAGTAAGCTAGGGAGCATTAATCACTCCACACCTTTCGTAGTGTAAGCGTTTTTCAATTATAGACTAATCTTTACGTGGAGTAGATTAATGTAAAACTAGGTGCTTTATAACTACGTCTTAACGAAAGTGTTTTCACGTCGAGGTCGTCGTAATGGTTGACGCCCATTACGCGCTCATATCATGTATGTTAGGAACCATATAGACTTTAAGCGTTTCATTGGTTGAGGATTGGACAAGATCAATACCCTAAGTTTTCTTTTAAGTTTGTTTTCATTTTCCGCTTTCATTTCTTCACCTTATTGTTGTAGCTTCAATTCTACAACTTTTACTTTTATTTTTACTCTTAAGTTAAGTTAGATACGTTCCTTTAAATATCATATTACGCAAAACAACCAATAATCTCTGTAGTTCGATCACCCTTACTATAGTACAATTGATTCGTACTATTGCGAGTGGTAAAACATATAAATTTAAAATCTACATAGTCAGTTAGTCCGCTACCAGCTTCTTCTTTGTTCGGAAAGCTAGAAATTCCGTTAGGAATATTTTGGACAACTCCTTGAACTGATCGATAGAATTCGGGGGCAGCTTCCTGAACCAGTCCCGGGCATTCCCCGAAAGAGTAAGGGGGAAGGCCCGACACGCTACTTCATCGGGTGTCCCGTGAAGGTCTAGATGAGCTCAAAAATTCTCTAGATGATCTAGAGGATCTCCGTCTCCAGCATAACTTATAATTTGGGGTACCTTAAACTTCTCGGGTAGTCGATAGTCTACTACTCGTTTGGTGAAGGGTGAGTCTGTATCCCTTAGGAGCTTATCCACAACTACGGATCTACTTTTGTCTTTCCTTTCCATCTCCATGTATGTGCACCTTCTCTCCAAGTCGGCAATCTCTTTGCTCAGATCTCCTTGGCGGTCATCCTTTCTCCGAGGATTAGTGTTGCTGTTGTGATCTTCTTCCTCACGCTCATCCCCGTTCATCTCGGGATTGGGCTATTCCGGACTCCTGCGCAGCAACTCGGCATTCCGCTGTGTTAAGGATTCGATCTGGGCTTCCAACGCTGCTTTGCGATCCTGGTCTCCATCGGGCGGTGGAGGCTGTGGATTATTCTGAATAATCGATTCTAGTGGGGCTCTGGGCTGTCGGTTGGTCTGGCTTCCAGAACGTGTGTTCATCACCATGCTGGATCTTCTTTTTCTTTTATGAGGAACGAATAATCGTTCCCACAGACAGTGCCAAACTGTTGGTACAGTTTCCAGTATGGTGTGAATCTACACTGTCTTCTGATGTTCTTCACGCTTTTCAATAATTCTGCAAAACAACAAAAACTAGGGACCCTTCCGGGGATCCCGCTTCGATGCCTAAATTAGCTTCTGTTATAAAATAATGCTATGTGCATAAAAAATTGAGTCTTCGTTTATACCTGGGGTATAGGCCTATTTATAGGCATAGAGGTAGAGTTAAACCTAAATTAGGATTCCTGCTCATTGTTGATCTAGAACTGGTGCCAGAATTCAAATTGGACTGTGATCCTTTGTTAGACTTCTAATCTGATATCTGATTAGACTTCTGATCTGATCATTCTTCTTATCTAATTGGACCAAGAGTCCAATCCCAATTCTTTGATTTATCTGAAGTAGTTGCTAAATGTTTATCTCCTCCTTAGATCGGATTGAGTGGAATTTATCCCCAACACGGTTGATTGAAGGATGAAGGATAGGAAGATTGGGTATCGAACTACGGATATTCAGGATAGTGCAGTTCATTCTGTTGGGGAGCATAATTTCCTGTGGCTTGAGCTTGCCTTGAGAAATCAAAATGGTTGCTCTAGTCTAGGTTGTGAACATTGGAATTTGAGTCAAACCCCAGGCTGGAGAAATTGGTGTTCATTTGCTCAAAAGAAAGATTGCAGAATTGTCACCAGGATGGACAATTACTAAACAATCTCATTTGTTTAGGGTCTCCTATTTCGTCTTCGACATCAATCAACCGTCCTTTGTCATTATTTCTATGACACTGTAAACTTTTATCTTTACTGCTGCATGTGACTTGTGAGCAGCATGAACATGGTGCATGTGGGTAGAAATTGTGAGGGTAGTTGGATGGAGCGGGTGTCCTACCACTAGGTGAAGCATGTTATTCAAAAAAATTACTATAACTATCAAAATAAAAACCCATACTTCACTCACACCCTATAGCATGCAAATATCCCACAAAAAATATGAACCAAATTTTTATTTTTATTTTATTTATTTATTTATTTATAAAATTAGAAAACTAAAAGAATAAAATTAAACAATAAAATAAGGTAAAATAGAAACAAAATATTAACAAATAAGCTACTTCAGAGTTGTCACTGCCCACAAACATGCGCTCGATCGCAGCACAGAGCCTCGGATTATGCAGAAACAAAACAAGAACAAAACCTTTTTTAAAAAAACACATAAAATAGAAACAAAACAACAAATATATGAAACACAAATCTACCTAAATTAGAAGAAAAATAAAATCAATTCAAACAAAAATCAATTTCCACAAACAAAACAATTTCCCGACAACGGCGCCAAAAACTTGTTGTTCAAATATATTTAACTCGCAAGTGCACGAATCGTTTGCAATATAGTGTTGTGCAAGTGTGAGGTCGATCCCATAGGGAATTGTGTTGCGGAAATTAATCTTTATTCAAACTAATCCTATTTTAATCTAGTTTGAAATTTTTGGATTTTTTTGAATAAAACAGAAATAAAATAAAATAAAGTAAAACAAAAGAGAAGGTACTAAGATTTTAGAATCCACAACCACCAAATCATAGCAACATATTCTTATGTTCATCAATACATATTCGAAGTGCCCATCATACAAATCTTATGTATGTTCTACTATGCTTCAAAAATCGTTTGAATCATTCAATGAATCCGTTCTTTACACAAATCACAAAAGATACCCGGTGTTCCCCAAATCATCCATTGTACCCATTCAAAGAATAAATCACAACTGATACCCACTTTTTCACAAAATCATCAAATGTACCCGTTGAACAAAACACAATGAATACCTAACGTTTTAATAAATAAAACCCAAGCAATCAATTAAATAAGACAACCTCAAATCATTACTTGTATCCGGAAATCACAAGAGATACCTAAAAATCATCTCAATAATGGAATGGAAGTAGAACAATTAGAAATCAAAAACCCATAAAATTAAATAGCATAAACTGGCATGAAAACATTGTTGCTCTTCAATGGTGAGGCTTCATCCTCAACCTTAGTTGAGATTTTAGCTACACATGATAAAAAAAATAAAACCTAAAACTTTGAATTAAAAACATAAAAATTAAAAGACTTACAAAGGAGAAAATGCAAGAAGAAAAATCGTCACTTGGTGCGTGAACAGCAGAACAGGGGCTGGGCCCCACTCCCACGCTCTCTCTTCCTAAGAGAAAAGACACAATATATATTGCAGGTCCAGGGCTTGCCAAAAACAAAAGAGAAAAACAATAAAGAAATGAAATGCAAAATGGCACCACTGCCCTTCACTTTCCGAAATTCTTGTTGAATCTTCAGGTCTTCTTTTTATGCTGCCAGTTGTCTCTTTTCTACTACCCTTCATGTGATTCTCCACACTTTAATTAATCCAGCACACACGTCTTTCAAACCTTGTATATGTTCGGCCTTGAAGAGAAATTTCTGTTGGGTTTTGCGCCTCACTCATTTTCACGTGTTTCGCTAGTTCTCTTCTTTCTTCCTTTGTGTCTATTCGGTCTCTTAGTCAAGGAAATAAAATAACTGGTTAATCTCCATGTGATTAGTGCTGCAAGTTATTGAAAGAAATGTCTTGTGCATGGAAGAAGACGTGTGTCGGCTGTCTTGGGGAGAAATCATGTGCTGTCTTTCTATCAAGAAAAGTTCATAGAGCTTGCATTTATTGACTTGTTGTGACCAATAGCAATCGTGTCTCTCTATTGCAAAAGGGGGTTGATCCTTGCACAACAAGTTGTGCACAACTTATTCACATGGGTGGGATCCACCCACTCAAGTGGGTCCCACTAATGTGAGTGGTTGTGCACAAGTTGCGCACAACCTATTGTGTGCCAAGCTTTTTCCATCGCAAAAATCTGGACTTAAATCAAGAGAGAAGTTAGGCTTCAATAAAGAGAAAAGTTGGTCAAAAGTTGGTCCACTAAAGAAGCACCTCCACCAATATATATTTCCATTTTTCTCTACATTTGAAAGTGAGTCAAAACCTGACGGTTTTTCCACTTCTTTACAATTTTAATTAAAAGGGATAATTGCACCATTGGTTCCTGTGGTATGCCATAATTATTTTTCACTCCCTATGATTCAAAAAGTTCATGGGAGGTCCATGTGGTTAGCAAAAATTACAAATTGATCCTTGGAGTCAAATTTCATTAAAATTTTTGACAGATTATGTTAAATGTCACGTCAACTCCACGTCAAACCAATAAGATAGCGACACATGTCCATCTGAATAAAAAAAAATTATTAAAAAATAAATAAATAAACTTTTTTTTTTGTGAAAAAAAATAAGGAAAAAAAAAACAAAAATCCCCAGGGGTGCCTGGGCCACCCCCGGTCACTAGGGGTGGCCGCGGCCTCCCTAGAGGCTGGGGTTGGCCATCGGGCCACCCCTAGAAGGTCCCAGGGTGGCTAGGCCACCCTTTTGCCCTTCCCTTTTCTGGTTTTTTTTTTTTTTTTTTTTTAAAAAAATAAGTTTATTTATTTATTTTTTTCATAAATTTATTTATTTTTATTAAGATGGACACGTGTCGCCATCTTATTGGCGACACGTGGCGTTGACGTGACATTTAACAGAATTTATTAAAATTTTTAACAGAATTGGACTCCAGGGATCGATTTGTAATTATAGTTTACCACAAGGACCTCCGATGAACTTTTTGAACCATAGAGAGTGATTTGTAATTATGGTATACCACAGGGACCAATGGTGCAATTATCCCTAATTAAAATACTGTCATTTTATCTGAATGTCCTGCAAAACTCTAAAACTAGCTAAAAAAAATTAGAAAATAACAAAGCTAAAGGTTTAATTAATGTAAATTAAGGGGTCCAAATATACAATATTTGTGACTCATCATGTAACCCCACTCAATGGACACTAGGAGATGTAACTCGTGTTTAGCGAGTTCTAATGAGACATCACTCCTCTAACAATTTGTTATCTCTTTGGCACAAGCAGATGTTACTCCCTGTTCCGTAGGCAGACGTAACTCCCTACTCTTTTATTTATTAAGATCTTTGACTCAGGCAGACGTCACTCCCTAATCAGTTGGCAGACGTCACTTCCAACTTCTTTATAATTTAAATTCATTAATAAAATAACAAAATATGCAAAATCCACATGCGCAAACGATTAAATAAA
>NC_084890.1:17595648-17600648 GCF_958979055.1 Alnus glutinosa
GTTTTTCTCTTCACAAAGTTTCCACTTCGTAACAAATATCTCGTCTTATTTAAATTCTGCATTTAAGATATTTATTTGCACACAAACACACACACTTGGTTTGAATTAGAAGTCAATAATTATTTTCACAATGAAAATAGCTAGTTGTGGCACCGCAGATTAGGACTTTCTAGCATGGATTTACTTCATAAGTTGAACAAGCATGATTTAGTTAAAGGTTTGCCTAAAACCAAGTTTGTTAAAGATAAAATTTGTGGTGCATATCAACTAGGGAAGCAACATAAAACATCTTTTTCAAAGAAGAATTATATTTCCACCTCTAGGCCACTTCAACTGTTGCAAATGGATTTGTTTAGTCCCAATAGAGTTGCTAGTCTCGGTGGAAAATGTGATACCCAAGATTTGAAGACAGGGCACCTTAAATAGAATTTAAGACCTATGGTGATCAATTCACACTTTTAATCGTTCGATCAACCACTTTTGCCGATCAATCGACTTGTTGCTCTACCATCGCTCGATCGACAATACCTATCGCTCAATCAACCTGTCGATTGATAATCGCTCTATCGACTGTAAAGTTGCTCGATCGACATTATTCTGATAATTGCATATTTATGCGTCACCTGTTCTTAATTGATAAATAGACGAACCTAAATATCTAGTGATTTAGTTGGGACAATAATATTCCTAATATTATTATACGAGAATATTTTGTGGAATAATATTATTGATATATAATATTATTGAGAAATATTTATTGTATATAATTTTATTTTGGCCTAATATTATTTGGTATAATAATATTATCAGTGTAATAATGTTATTCAAAAATTAACATTATTTATAAAACGAACTAGACTCAAAACGAGTTTAAAATTATACCCTAGTGAGTTATTAAATGAGAAAGACCTTATATAAAAATGTTTATGATTAATAATAATTAGTTTTTATTAGAAGTAACTCTAGTTAATTTAACTAGATAAAAGTTAACCATGAGTTAACTAGATATTTTTAAAAGGTTAACTAAAGTTAATCTAACTAAGGTAAATTTAATCATGGGTTAATCCGATATTTTACTTTTAACTCATGTTAATTTTAACTAAGGTAAAAACTAACCACAATTTATTATTTTCTATAGGGATAATTGCACCGTTGATCCCTGTGGTATGTCATAATTATTTTTCACTCCCTATGGTTTAAAAAGTGCATGGGAGATCCCTGTGGATTACAATAATTACGTTTTACTCCCTGGGTCGATTTTCCGTCCACCAGTTTGACGGAATCTGTTAGCCCTACACATCAGTGCCACGTGTCGCCAATAAGATAGCGACACGTGTCCATCTTAATAAAAAAATATAAACTTATTAAAAAATAAATAAATAAACATATTTTTTTAAAAACAAGAAAAAACAAAACAAAACAAAAAAAACAAAAAAACAAAAAGAAAAAAGGCAGGCCAAGGGGTGGCGCGTGGCCACCCCCATTGGATTGGGCCACCCCTTAGTCTGCATTTTTTCTTTTTCTTTTTCTTTTTCTTTTTTTTTTTGTTTTTAAAAAATAAGTTTATTTATTTATTTTTTAATAAATTTATATTTTTTTATTAAGATGGACACGTGTCTCCATCTTATTGGCAACACATGGCACTAACGTGTAGGGTTAACAGATTCCGTCAAAATGGTGGACGAAAAATCGACCCAGGGAGTAAAATGTAGTTATTACATACCACAAGGACCTCCCATGAACTTTTTAAACTATAGGAAGTAAAAAATAATTATAGCATACCACAAGGACCAACGGTGCAATTATCCATTATCTATAAATTAAACCCCTGTTCAACCAATTTCACGCATCTCTTCAGTGAATTCTCACTGAATCTATTTTCTTCTTCCTTTCTCTTCATTTCTTTCTTCTCCTACCTTTCTCCTTCTCTTTATTCATTTCTTCTCTTCTCCATCCGAGTCTCCAATAAAGAGATGATCGTTGGGGAGAAGGGAGGATCAGGGAGAGAGAGACGAAAGGGAGAGACAGGAGCCAGAGAGAGGCGAGACCTGATCCTTTTCCCTTTTTCTTCTTCCTTCTCCTTTTCTGTCTCTCACCCGAGAGAGAGAGAGAGACCCAATAGAGAGAGATAGCCCGAGAGAGAGAGAAAGTGATTCAGAGAGGGAGAGCCGAGAGAGGGATACTGCTGGAGAGGAAGAATCCAGACCCGATTTTCGACAAGCAGAGGCGCGACTTCCGGTGGATCGTTGGCCGGTTGAGCAGGGGTGATTTCCAGCGGTTCTGGCTGGAAATCCGGTGACTTCCAGTGGCGATTTTTCGTTGAGCCAGAAGTGCGATTTTCTGGTGGTTTTTCCTTAGCCTTAAACAGAAATTCGCTAGGTAATTTCTGATGAATTCTTGTGATTCTACTTCAAATTGTTATGGGTTTATTTTGATTTATGATTTGTTGTTGATTTGTTGAGTTTTCTCTGATGTTGGTTGATTTCCCGGTTGAATGGCGTTCGGTTGGCTATGGGTATTTGGAGAAGTTGATATTTGGTTTTGTAGGTGTTCTGGTTGTGTCCTCTGTTTTGCAAGTCGATTAGGCTATGGGTGTGTACGGCCGGTGGTTGATGGAGGTGTTTCGGTGGTCAATTGGTGGTGTATTTTGGATCGGTAATGTGCACTGATTTTGATTCCTAAATTGTTAGATGATGTGTTTTGGTGGCTGTTCTTTACTGAATCCATGTGATTTCAAAAACTGGAATGATTTCCCTGTGCTAGCTCAGTCGATCCTCTGTTTTATTTCTTGTTTTGATGGGTTTTTAGGCTAGATTTATGGCTTAAATTGCTCCCTGTCTCGGTGATGTACTTGTTTAGTGATTAGGATTTCGTGTTCTCTGTTGTTGGCCGAATCAATGTTTGTGTATTGGCAGTGTTCCCTTTTGGAGCCATTCCCCCGTTCCAGCCAATCATGTAGGTATAACTGAGTATTGTTCAGTTTTAGTGGGTATTTAAGTGATGTGGTTCTAGCTGGTTATGTATGGGTTTATGTGGTTTGTGGTTAATTATAGGGTCTGACTAAATATTTGGAGTTGGTGTGGTTTTGAGTATTAATGTTTGATTTGCATAAATAAATAAGTTTGGGAATTTTACTGTCCTTGGATAGTTTTAAGTATAGAATAATAAGTTCTAAATGAAGATCTCATGGCTAATTTTGTAACCGGAAAGTAGTTGGAGAATTTATAATAGTCTAGTATTAATTTTAGTTAAAGGTAGGTTTGTATTTTTAAGTTTCTTTATATTGTTGAAGTAAAAAGGAAATAACTAGGTGTGTTAGAAGGTTTTGGTTATTTTTAAGTAAATGATAAATACATTATAAGGATTTTTAATATGGATATAAAAGTGACAAATTAGATGTTTGGAAAAGAGAACCGATACTAATATCCTATATATGTGTATATACAATTAATGCAAATGATGACTTGAGAAACTGCACCAAAAGGCTGTAAGTATCTTTATACTTACTGAGGACGAAGCTGGTTGATTTTTCCGATAATATTATGTTTACTGCTTTATTTACTTGTTTGCGCATGCAGTTTTGCGTATTTTATTATTTTAATAATCCGTCTAATAACAAGCTGTTGGATCAAGATTCACAGTGGGTACTTGAGGTTTCACTAGAGTTCCAAGGTTTTCAATGCATGAGGAAGGACCTGAAAAGAGATTAATACATACAAAAACTGGTGTACCAAGGTTGTAACGCCCGGTAATTTCAAGCTCTTAAGAAATCATTGATATTGTTGAGGAAACAATATCCATAGGTTTTTATAAGCAAAACTAAAAGTGGTTTTGAAAACTTAAAGATCAAGTTCTAAAACCCTTAAAAACCTAAAAGTAACATTTAAGCTTTAAACTTTGATTTAAACCGAAAACAGGTCAAACGGACTCAGATTTAGTTGATTCAAAACTGTTGTGCTCACAAAAGAAAGATCTATCCTATGGCAAAAGGTTGTAAAAAAGTCCATTTGTTGACTTTTGACCTTGAGGATTGACCATTTAGAGACAAGTGGCACTTTTGATTGAACTTTGACTTCTAAATTTAGGCTTGAAAAATATGTTTTTGTGGCTTATAATTACTCTATATAGTATATATAAAGTTTATACTTTAATTCTGTGAAGTCAGAATTCAATTTGGCAACAGTTAACTTTTTGGCCAAAACCAGTGCCTTATTAATCCAACTGTCGAAATTGTTAGCAAAAATGATTTTTAGTACACTACCAGCCATTCCTAGCTGTCCCATAGACTGAATTATTTACCTTCCAACAAGTGCTGGAATTTTAGTGGGAAGCAAAGTCCAAGTGATCGGCAAATAGATTATTCAAGTAGAAAAGCATGGAAAGGAAGGTGTTAGAAATCTTACCTTGTTTCCTGATTTTTCCAGCAGCCCTCTAGCACTCATGCACAAATTCCTTTCATTTCCTTGATGTTCTAAGACTCCTATAAATATGAGACAAGCCTTGTCTTCCATTTTACCTTATGACAAGTGAAAATTTCATACAAAAACAATCTAGTCTTTCCTTTGTACACTATTTGGCCTAGGTGAAGATTGAGTGAAACTTTTCTGTTTCTCCCTTTTGTATTTCTGTCTAGCAGCCTTAGGGGAGCTAGATATACCTCTTACCTTACTATTTCATGGCATAGATTTATAGAACCAATATCCGAAACCAAAACAGCACTAGCAACTACAAAACCGGTCACTAAAGGCTTAAAATGAACTTTTGTTTCAGAATTTGTTTGGTAAGTTTTCTATGTGTTCAAGTGTTCCATAAGTGATTTCTAAGATGTATTTTATGTTAAGTTACTGCCTAAAATACAGATCACATAAGAGATAAGGTTGAAAAGAAAAGAATTCAAGAAAATGACTTAAAAGAACACATATGCCTCTCTTTGATCTTATTTGATATTATTGTGTATTATTCTTGTTTTATTTTATCCTTGTGATGGTCTTGGATCGTCA